>NW_005871596.1:101317-121727 GCF_000147115.1 Myotis lucifugus | reverse complement strand
TGGGGGGCTTACAGGGGGATTTTCTTTTTATCGGTTGTTCTATTTTTTCCAAATTTTCCCCTATCATCGTATATCAATGCTTTCAAATGTTTTCAAAAAGTTATTTTTAGCATGTGCTGCATGCTCTGTGCGGAAAGGTGACCCTCAGCTGTTCTAATGCTGTGACTTTGCCTCAGTCCAGGACCTGTGCGCGGCCGAGGACCACGGCTGCGAGCAGCTCTGTGTGAACCTGCTGGGCTCCTTCGTCTGCCAGTGCTACAGCGGCTACTCCCTGGCCGAGGACGGGAAAAGGTGTGTGGGTGAGTATCCCCTGCAGCCTGGAGTGAGGAGGAAGGACTAGCCTGCATAGTAAGCAGGAGGGGGAGGCCCCCCCCCCCCCCACATACCCAGTCGCTCTCCTGTGAGTTTTGGCAAAGTGCTCAGTCCTCTGGTCTCATGGTTAGAATTGGAACTTTAAAGACTTCATTCATGCCTGAAGTTGGCCTTTTCTCATTCCGGATGCTCAGCAAAAGACAGGTTTAGGATAATCTGTGTATGATGATCTGTGTAAATATCGCTGTCTGTTACGGCAACCCTTGGAAAGGACTGGGCGGACTTTCATCCAGGGAAAATGGGTGGGCATTTGGGATGGCCCGACTTAGACATAGCTCATGTGTCATGTGCGTGAAGGTCACCCGGTGGCGTGCTGCCTTGCGGAGTGGCACCTCAAAGACATGGGCAGCCTTCTGCCTAAGTGCTAGACCTGCGCTCAGGGCAGGTCAGGCGACTGCCAGGTGCAGGAGCCCAGCAATGGGTAATAGGACACCAGGGCCAGGGAAAACAACAAGTAGCCTCAAACAGAAGCCCCAGCCACGGAGTGTCAAGGGCAGTGCGTGGAACTTGCAATCAGTTGAGCAGTGTCCCACATGGTGACCCCACAGCCGGGTGAGAGGGCGGAGAGGTGGGGTGGCACCTGATTTCTTCAGTGATGGACACTGGTTCCCTCCAGCACCTGCAGAGCAGCTGGCAAATCCCCAATGGCACCTCCCAGTTTGTCTGCAAAGCCCTTTAAACTTGCACAGCCTCATCCTTCCATGAACGAACACTGCCTGGCAAATAGTAGGCGTTAAATAAAGTGAACTGAAAACTTAGGAGGCAGAAAATCTGAAGGAAACCACAGGTATCAGAATGGGAACCTACATTTTCTGACTCTACTAGTAAATCCTGCATTTTCTCCTTCATATCCTATTGTGTCTTGCTCCCCACAAAACAATGAACGGTTTTTGTTTTGCACATAGAATTTACATCTTCCAGCTACCTTGATCTTAGGTAAGGATGTGGAAGGAAAAAGCAACAAAACATGAAGTAGAGGCGATGGCATGCTCTTTGCAGGGGAGGGGTGAGCATCGGGGTTTGTTTGTTGCGCCAAACTGATGGGCTGAAAGCCTCCTCATTAGAGGGCCACAGGCGGAATCGGTCTCCTGGGCATTAGAGTTGATGTTTTTCTTAATCTGCTGGTGGTGACCATGCTAGGTGGCAGGGTACCACGTCCACTAACACTGGCAAAAAAAGACAACATAGTGCCCTGACTTGTTTGGCTCAGTGGATAGAGCATCGGCCTGCGGACTGAAGGGTCCCAGGTTTGATTCTGGTCAAGGGCATGTACCTTGGCTGCAGGCACATCCCCAGTAGGAGGTGTGCAGGAGGCAGCTGATCGATGTTTCTCTCTCATTGATATTCCTAACTCTCTATCCCTCTCCCTTCCTCTCTGTAAAAAAACAATAAAATATATATTTTTTTAAAAAGACAACATAGTAAGCACCAACTCTTATGATGTTTGCTTCATTAATGTTTATCATGCAAGTAACGTACTTTTGTCGAGGAGCTTAAACAGATGAGAAAATCACTAATAGCTTGTTGTATTTTTTTGCCAGACTTTGTCCTATATAAGTATCCACCTCAAGACATTTTTGTTAATGTTTAACAAAATGAGGTCACGCTATCTTTCTCCCTTACCGGTTGTTAAATGAGTAGAAGCTTTGGGTGCTACAGGGTAGAAGGAAACCAGGCCATGGGGAATAAAACCAGGAAACAGACTGAGGGTGTCTGGTAGAGGAGGGGGAGGGGAGGGACAGGGCGAGTCAGAGCCTGTGAGGGTGACAGTGAGTAGACAGAACGGGCAGTGAGGGCCACACCGGGGTAGGGGGTCTGCCTTGGCCCTTGGGAAACTGGAGGGCAGTGAGGAGCCCAGTCCTCTGAGTGTGGCCAGATAGTTGCCTAATTGTCCCTTGTAGTAGAGAACCTTTGTGTGTCTGAGGGTTTTGCTATAACTTCTGGAATTTGACATTTATTGAAGAGCATTAGGCATGAAAGTAGATGCGTGGTTGCCAGGGAGCTGTTGTGGGCCGTGTTTATTAGAGATGGCATTTCTCTCGCTGCTGGTATCAGCATTTAAGAATGTCTGCCTTTCCTCAGAGGGGCAGTCCAAGCAGAAGGGTGGGAAAAGGGGAGGGACCATGTGCGACTCAGGTCTTATCGTCCATCAGGTGTTCCTGTCATCCTCCTCCTCAACCAAGAGCCAGACCTGTTAGAGGCTGGGAGTGAGATGATTAAGCAATAATGGGCCTTCTTTGCCAGTGACCTTGGTTAGAGAGACTGAACTAATTCTCAGAAGGTCGGTTGCTGCTCAGTGGGGCTGTGCTGAGCCCAAAAAAAATGAGAGAGGTAATGGGGGCTACAGAAGGGACATCGAATGGCTGGGGTGGGGAAGATCCGGGCAAGGAAGGAAGGGTAGCAATTGGACAGATGTCCGAGGAAGAGGAGACAGGAAGGACAGTGATGGTGTGGAGGTGGCAGTGCTCTCAAAGTTTGGGGGCTGAGGCTGCGCTAGGAGGGGCAAACCTTGAGCTGGTGGATCAGGAAGAGGCTCACGGGGAGTAGGCCATATTGAAAGCTACACAGGCAGCCCAGCCCGAGAATATCAGTCTGAAGGGGCTGGTCAAGTTGGAGACTCCCAGCGCTCCGACTTAGAGCTGGAGATTGAGAGGAGAACAAAGGCTGGGAGGGACCCTGGAATAATCCCGTCAGCAGCTGGCCGGGGTGGCCTGTATGTAGATGGGCAAGGAACGTTAAGAATGTGGTGACCATAAATCCCAGCTAACCCAGGACGAGCCCAGTGCGTGCCTGTTGGCTCAGTTCTCAGTCGCACGCCCTTTCACTTCCCGATGGGTTCCAGATTGACAATAAATTATATGATCGCGCTAGTTAAGGCTCCTAAGCTTGACTTACACAGTTGAGACCAGCTCTGTTGAAGCAGAGCATTCCTGCAGGTGTGAGGTAGGTTAAGATACCAGGGGCAACCAGACTGTTCAGAGCTTTGAAAATCACAGAAAGAGTATGGACTTCCCCTCTGAGAAACAGCTACTGAAGGACTTGTGTTTGGGAGTGACAAAGGCAAAGCCTCCTCTTAGGAAACTTAACCTTGTGGTGAACTGCAGCATGGGTTCCAGGAGGAAGGTGGTGAGGGGTGGGAAGACCATGGGAGTCTATGGTCACGATCAGGTGAGAGGGGACAAGAGCCAGAGTTTGAGTAGCGACTGGAGGAATGGAGAGGGACGGAGTTAAGGATGAAAGAAGATGCTATAAATAAAAGGGGGGAAGAAGAGTCACTAGTGACTGCTGAGATGGAGCTTCCATGACTCTGAGTGATGACGACAGTGATGGAAAAGTGATGGGAACAGATTTTTAGAAAAGATAATGAGTCGTTTCGACAAGGTGAGTCTGAGGTTGAGGTGGGTCACCAGTAGGGACATGTCAAGAGGGGAGCAGAAAACTCGTACGATGGGGAGAGGTTAGAACCAGGACACAGTCAGGAAGCGGCATAGCCCATTTCTTCCTAAATGTTCATTTCTGTCTGTTTTTCATTTTGAATGTTTATGTGGTTTTGTTTGTTTTGAAGGCATCTGGACCTTCAATACAGTAAGACTTGGACTCACATCCAGTCCTGCTATTGCTAGTCATGTGTCTTTGCAGAAATCGTTTAACTTCTGCAGGTTTTTTTTTCATCCATAATGTAGAGTAAGACAATTTATTACTACTCCTACTTCTACCAACACTACTTCCTGGGTATCTGAAGTGTGGAGTGAGGGAGAGTGAGGGTCTGAGTCTTGGGTTGTAGCCACATGTAGGGAGTCTAATAACTATCTGTCCCTGTCAAACTGTACCTTTTTCAAAGCCCATTTTTGAGGGTGAATTTTCTGCTGTATGTGCTCACACCTGGTCGTTACTGACAGCCTTGTCTTTCAGGGTAACTTTGATCCTATTTTCTATCCTCTCTGAGCAAGCAGATTGTAAACCCTTGAAGCCAGAGGCCACTGCCCTTTTCATCTTTCAAAGAGTGGACTTGCCATACATTTTCTTTTTTGAATCATTGGCTATGATTGAGTGATGGATTGCAAATGAATTGGTTCCACCATTTCTCTAAATGACGAGTTTGGTTTCTCTTACTCTGTCAACAGACTTTGAAACCCAAATGCTCCTCTCTAAAATACCCTGCTTCTGCCAGTTGCTAACCCCTTGCAGACTGATCCCTGCTGAGGAAACTTGGGAATGTGACCAGATTGTAAATCAGAGGCTGTCAATCTTAGGCTGTATTTTCTTGCACCAAAGTATTATCCTTAAAGACAGCGGACAGATTTCCCTCATAGGCGGCTGAGACTGACCACGCTGAGACGGCTTTGACCTTGAGATCTTAGCAGTCTGTGATCGGGAGGGCCAAAGAGCTATAGCCAGGGAATTATAGTAGTTACCCCATAGCCATGGTTTCACTTTCCATGGGTTCAGTTACCCACAGTCAGCCATGGTCTGAAAATATTAAATGGAATGTTTCAGAAATAAACAATTGATAATTTTTTTAAATTACTTTTATGGGGGTGACATTGGTTCACAATTCATAAGTTTTCAATTGCATGCCATTCTGCCCAGCTGGTGTGGCTCAGTTGGTTGAGAGTCATCCCATGTACCACGAGGTCAGCGGTTCAATTCTCAGTCAGGGCACATGCCCAGGGTTTGGACTCGATCCCCAGTAGGGGGTATGCAGGAGGCAGCCCATAGATGTTTCTATCTCTTTCTTCCTCTCCCTTTCTCACTCCCTAAAACCAATAAAAAAAACACATATTTTTAAAAAACTGCATGCCATTCTGAGTAGCGTGGTAAAACCTTGAGCCATCGAATTCTTTTCTGCTAGGCCATGAATCGTCCCTTTGCTCAGCATATCCATGCTAGATAATCTGCCCTGCGCATTAGTCACTTGTAGCCATATTGTCAGAAGGTCAGTTGTATCCTAATGAAGTGTCAGTGCCTGCGTCATTCACCTCACTTCATCTCATATGTAGGTATTGTATCATATGACCACATCTCTAGAGTATAGTGCAGTAACTTTTATTACAGTATATTATTATAATTATTCTATTTGGTTATTAGTTATTGCTGTTAGTTTCTTACTGTGCCTAATTTATAAATTAAATGTTATCACCGGTATGTATGTATAGGAGAAAACAGAATATGTGGGGTTCAGTACTATCTGCGGTTTCAAGCATCCGCTGGGAGTCTTGGAATGTACCCCCTGTGGATAAGGGGGACGGCTGTACTCTTTCTGTTTGCAAAGGGGAGAGTAGAAATTTCAGACAAAATGACCAAGAAAGGATGTTGTTGAAATAGATGAGGACTTGGAATAGCAGAGGCATCGCTGGGTTATACACATAAATCACCTTCTTTCATCTGCCCCTTAAGCTGGGCCTCTCTTTTCAATTTTGCAATCAAGGAAGTTATGCAAAGAACCCAAACGTGCATCCAAGGATGTCAGGGTTGAATGGGCTGGAACGCTCTTGGCCTTAAAAAGCTTTTAGGTTCACATGCCTGGAAGTTGGCTCCTCCATGTTTAACGCTGGTCTCATCTGCTGTCCCCAGAGGGTGGCCTTCAGGTCAGGGGGGATTTGACACCTTGGGTTTTTTCTAGGACAGGTCTCAGGACCCAGCAATGCCTGAATCCTGTCTCTCCCTCTCCTTTCCTCTCTCTCTAAAACCAATAAAAAACATATTTTTTAAAAAATCGTGAGTAGTGTAATAAAACCTTGAGCCATCGAATTCTTTTCTGCCAGGCCATGAATCGAACCGGTGACCTTTTGGTGCACTGGAGGATGCTCAACCAACTGAGCCACACCGGCCAGGGTGCCACCGTTGATTTTAGCTTAGCCTTAATTTTTCAGTTTAGTAGATATAAGTGTGCCTTGTGATTGTTTTGGTTTGCATTTCTTTATGTGTCCTTTAGTTTATCTTCTGGTGTAAGTTGCCTGATCTAGGCCCCTGGTGTTTATGTTTGCGGGAGGGAGGCCTTCGGTTCATGTTTATTTACTCACACTCTTTTGGGGGCAACAATATTAATCCCTATTTCTGTTTCTTGTAAGTCAGCTTCCATTCTACCATCCACTTCACCCCAGTTCGTGCTTCTACTTCAACTCTGTGTTTTCGTCTTTACAGCTGTGGACTACTGCGCCTCGGAAAACCACGGATGCGAGCACGAGTGTGTGAACGCTGATGGCTCCTACTCTTGCCGGTGCCCTAGAGGATTTTCTCTTAATCCAGATAAAAAAACGTGCACGAGTAAGTCGCAGACAACAGCCAAAAAACGTTTTGGGCTGGGCACTGTGTCCATGGAAACCTCCCAAACACAGAGAAGCGTGGGATTCTGTGCAGAGGGGTGCCATCCCGTCTGCCGCCGTTCCTCCTGTCAGGCCTTTCCTAACTCGTCCTAAGACGGTCGCCCACGCTATCTCAGTGTCACCCTCCCAGGCACCTAATGAAGGTGTCCTTCTCAGAGACCACACGCGGGGGTGTTCTTTCAGCCTCTGCCGAGCGAGCGTGGGGACAGTCAGACTCTGACTTCGCGCTGACGCAGCCTGGCCGTGCCCGTCCGTGTCAATGGGCTTACGAAATCCTTTCATTGACGCTTTGTGGCTTGTGGGCCTCAGCTCCGACCCCACATGAGTTCAGGACGATCGCTGAGCCAGAAGGAGTTGCATGTGGTTGTCCTGGGTCGGGGAGGGTGGCTGCAGGGAATGAATGGCTCATTTTTTGTCTTAGCGACATAGTTCTATTTGATTTGAACTAAACACACACAAATCAGAATTACGTTGAATCTCCAAAAATCTGACCATAAAGATCTATAAGCTAAAGGTGATCACGAGTTTACAAGAGAATTCCAAAAGTGTTCTTTTAAATGCAAAGGTATGTCACAACATGTAAGTGATCATGTGGTGCGTTATTAAACTCCCATAGAGAGGTTCACATGAGAGAAGCTTATTCCTAAAATAGTAGGGCCCAGCATTGGTTGGTTTGTTTGTTTTTAAAAATAGGTTTTTATTGATTTCAGAGAGAGGAAGGGAGAGGGAGAGAGAGATAGAAACATCAATGATGAAAGAGAACCATTGATCGGCTGCCTCCTGCACGCCCCCTACTGGGGATCGAGCCTGAAACCCAGGCGTGTGTCCTGACTGGGAATCGAACTGTGACCTCCTGGTTCATGGGTCAGCACTCAACCACTGAGCCACACCAGATGGGCCCCAGCATTTTTAAAATGTGTAGTTTAATAGCAATTTAAAATAAGTCATCTCTCAAACAAACATCAATGAGAAAGTAGGATTTCAATTTACAAAAAATTCATGTATTCATAATCTTTCTAAAATACCTCTATTATGTATTTTAGCACATACTGCATAGTTTTTTTTAAAAACATCCCCCTCAAACTCCTGAAGCATAAGCTTGCTTGCCAATCTCTACATATCAACAGCTTACAAGCAGCGGAGCTGGAAGGAGGGGTGGAGTATGGAACTGTAAGGGACACAGTACGTCAAAACATACATTTCTGGATTCCCAGCCATGTGCCAATAGCAATGAATAAGGCCAGGAGCTGGGGGCAGCCAGGAGGAGGAAGATGTGCAAAGATCTGAGCCCGACAGGCTCATAGCCACACCCAGCACGTCACGGAGAGAACAAGTAAATGAGTGAATGGACTGTTCCCGGTCTCCCTTCTTTCTGAAGATCCTGAACTATAAGCCAGCAGCCTGCCCTGTGGTAATGGCTTGGGAATTGTGGTTGCTGGTCTGATGAGTCAGTTCTCTCCTTCAAAGGGGCAGCCTCGGCCTCAGTTCACATCCCAGCTCCTCTGCTTTTTCCCTGGGTGACGTTGGGCTAGGTCTTTATGCCTCAGTTTCCTCCCTGTAATAGGGGATGATAATATTGCTCATTTCCTAGCATTGTCTTGAAGACGAAATGAGCTCATCCGTATCAGCCCTTTGGCCAGTTGCCTGGTGCCGAGCAAATTCTTTTAAGGGATGATACTGGCTTCAGAGACTTTAAATCGGTATTTATTGAGCATCTACCAGGAGCCTGAGCTAAGTTATTAGCACAAGTATGTTAAAACGGATGATTCCTATTGTTGTCCCAAACAGTGCATAAAAAATTCAAGACTTGGCCCCAGGCTTCCCCTGAAAGCTGGTTGGGGACACAGCACACGGAGCAGCTCGGTCACCACACGAAGTGTTATATGACCGAGGGCTGACCGTGTGGGGCACACAAACCCCCAACAGGAGTTAAGGGAAGGAGGGGACCAGCTGGGCTGGCACAGGTGGGGAGGCTGCAGCCGCCCCGGGACCAGGCCTGGAGGGAAGCACATCTATCCAGCCTCCTTCCTGCCTGGACAGAGTTCCTTCCCCGGCTGGGTCACCTCATTGCCTCCTCCAGCCCCAACCCCAGGGCCTCACCATCACCCCCACACTGAGGCCCCACGTGTCTCCTGTCCCAGAATCTCTGGGGACGTGGAGAATTACACGCCCTGAGATGGTGCAGGCCTAGAGACCCTGGAAGTAGATAGTGCAGTGCAGGGGGCTGGAGAGGAGGTCTGGCTGGGAGGCAGGGGAGCGGCTGCTACAGCTGTGAAGTCCACCACCGAGGCGTGGAGCCCTCCCGTTCAGCAGTCTCGGGCTCAGAGTCAAGACCCAGAAATGGGCCGCCCCAACACGTGGGCAGAGAAGGTGCTGGCACTCAGGGGGGTCTGGCAGGGAGCCGTGTCCCCTAGAAGAAGGGCCCCCCTCCCACCATGTTTGGGGGCAGGGCAGGGAGCCAGGCCTCGGGAGGGGACTGGTAAGAGAAAGGAGACCCCGGAGTCCTTGGAAAGCTGTGAGAGTAAGAAATGGGCGGAGTCCAGTTGTCAGAACCGAGACACTTGACAGATGCTGCCAGGGACGGGAGCAAAAATTGGGAAATGGAGACCAGTTAAAAGGACAGATGGATGGGATTGGAGGTAAAGGCCCAGAATCAAGGCAGGCATCATTTTTTAATATTTAATCCTCAGTGAGGATATTTTTTTCCACTGATTTTTAGACAGTGGAAGGGAGGAAGAGGGGGGGAGAGAAAGAGAGAAACATCAATGTGAGAGAGACACATCAAATGGTTGCCTCCTGCACGCACCTCAACCAGGCCCAGAGATCAAACCTGCAACCCAAGTGTGTGCCCTTAACTGGAATCGAACCCATGACCCTTCGGTGCCCAGGTCAACACTCTAACCCAGTGGTTCTCAACCTTCTGGCCCTTTAAATACAGTTCCTCATGTTGTGACCCAACCATAAAATTATTTTCGTTGCTACTTCATAACTGTAATGTTGCTACTGTTATGAATCATAATGTAAATATCTGATATGCAGGATGGTCTTAGGCGACCCCTGTGAAAGGGTCGTTCGGCCGCCAAAGGGGTCGCGACCCACAGGTTGAGAACCACTGCTCTAACCACTGGGGACATGTCAAGAAAATTCTATTCTATCCATATCCCTAAATATGGAAATTGTTAAGACTGGAAACCCCTTGGTTTTCCTATGCTAGGTTTATTGCTTTTTTAAATTATTATTATTAATATGATGTTTCCTTCTTTCCAGAGATAGACTACTGTGCCTCACCGAATCATGGATGTCAGCACGAGTGTGTGAACACGGATGACTCCTATTCCTGCCGCTGCCTAAAGGGCTTCACCCTGAACCCAGACCAGAAAACCTGCCGAAGTAAGTGCCTGGGTGTTGGCAAAGGGCTCGTCCCGCTAAAAGCTCCGCAAGTTTCCTTTTCCTGGCAGATCTCAAGCAAGACACACGCAGCATTTATGTCTCCCGATATTCTCCGGCCCTTGGTCTTACCGTTGTCTCGCGATCCTGTGATGGGATGGCTTTTAGAGATGGAATAGACAGATCGGCCCATTGGATTCATTTAGCGAGGTCGGGCCCAAGCTGGAGCTCTCGCCTGCCTAAAGTGGGGGTGCACGCTCCCTCCTTCTTACCCCCACAGCATGTATGTGGGACTTTGAGAAAGAAACGACTGGACCCCGAGACAGGAGGTGACAGGAGCTGTTTTCTCCCAGTCCTTCAGGGGAAGGCACTGGTAGCTGCTAAGGGGGCGGACATTGCAACTCTACCCCCTTGGAGATGAAGGAAGGAAAAAAATAAGAGTCCGGGCAGCCCCGTCCCATTCAGGGGTATGTGGTGCCAGCAGGATGATACTAAGGGTGTGCTGAGTGACTCCAGTGCCTGTCAGCTGGCACTTCAAAGGGCCTGCCTGGGGATCTCAGGCATGGACCCCCACGTGGGATCTCTTTTCATCAGACTAGACCAGTGGTTCTCAACCTTCTGGCCCTTTAAATACAGTTCCTCATGTTGTGACCCATCCATAAAATTATTTTCGTTGCTACTTCCTAACTGTAATGTTGCTACTGTGATGAATCGTCATGTAAATATCTGATATGCAGGATGGTCTTAGGCGACCCCTGTGAAAGGGTCATTCGACCGCCAAAGGGGTCGCGACCCACAGGTTGAGAACCGCTGGACTAGACTGTTCCTGAGGGACCACTAGAGTGGAAATTCCACAAGGACAGAGATTCTACCCTTTTCTCATTCTTGAATCCTCAACAACTCGAAGTTTTGGCCCATGGAGGTCTGACACAGTTTATCAAATGAATGAATGAGTCCATGGGTCTCTCTGAGATTCGTCATCCTGGAGAAATTGCAGCTATTATTTGAATGACTCAATCTTGTTGGGAAGATGGCCTTTTTAAGGCATGCACGTTGCGAATGTTTTCAAAAAGTACTCTCGTCAGTCCACACTTAGACACACTGAATAGTTCGCGTTCTCCTGACAGTTGGTGCACAGAACTCCCGGGAACTCCCATGTAGGGGTGTATATTCTCATGTGTTCCTTCTCCCACCTGTTCCTGGTGGTGTATACAGCAGTTCCACACATCACAGGACTGAGCATTCAAAGGTTTGACCGCAGATCTCTTTGGAACAGCACTGGTGACTATATAACTAAACCCAGCCATGCCACATCCTGCTCATAGCCTATATCCGCTTACACACTCACTCTAATGAGCGTTAAACCTGGTACGCTGGCAGGTGGTTGCAGAGCCCATATGTTGAAACCGAGCCTCTCTTATGGAAGATAATTCCCATTGCCTTGCCAGGATGCAAACCCTGGAAACACTCAAGCATTAAACGGGAATTTTAACTGAGAACATACAGAATGTAAAAACAATCGGACGGAATGTTTTCCATTAGACCACACATGCACGCAATGTGGTAGAGGGCCAAGTGTTCTGGCCTGCCCCCACTCTTCTCTGCTATTCACACCTTTTTTTTTTTTTTTAGGGGTAAATGTGTCTATGGCTGACTACGCCCAGGGAAAATCACTTGCAGGTGGACTCATATTTGTGGACCAAAAGCTCTTATGTGGGGGATAATTAGATCTGGTTCCACTCAGGCACTCATTGTGTTCCTGCAAGCTTCTTCGCGTTACTAACGGAGGGGAGAGGGAACAAGCCAGGCATGGGGGTCAGTGGAGGGCATCTGCTTGAAGCTCTGCATCTCATGCCAGTTGTCTGAGATTCCCTCCACCCCGCCACTCCCTCCACATCCTGTCTGGAGAGACACTAGGAATAAGAGTAGGGCCCCAGGCAGTGCACGCATCATTATCAAGAGAGGAGGGAGGCCAGGAACAAGGGGGCAGGGGGCGGGAAGTGACCATCCAAGAGTAGTTTGACCACCAAAAATTGGCCCACAGATGGGCCTGTTTGCGGGCTTTGGCCCAGTCCAGAGTCCCTAATGCTCATTAACATAGTATATTCAGCGATTATAGTTCCATTTCCTCTCTAGCCAGGTGCCCTACTTTTTCATCCAAGAGAAATGGAACTTGTTCCTAAACCCGATGTCCTCATCAGCCCTTCTCCCAGCGTCCTGCCTCATCGCTGCATTTTCCAGTGTCTTTGCTGCAGACCCAGCCCTCGGGTCCTGAGGTCAGCCTCTTAGAGCTGCCCCTGACTGATGTCCGTGGTGGCATCCCGCTGTTCACGGAAGCGAGCGCTCACTGTCTCTCCGGAGCATGACGTGCAAGAGGGAAGCAAAGAAACTGGCTTTAAAATCTGGAGTTTGTTAGTAGGAGTCTGAGGATCTCAAGAGCATTACAAATCTTGAGCTAAGGGTACAGCCATTTACATTTAATAGGCGGTTAATGGATGTGGGCTATTTTCAAATTTAATAAGAAATCTATTTTTCAAAGGAATTTGATGTCATCCAATTAAACTGGGGGGGAAAATGTTCAAGCAGAATCCCACTGAAGCAAAGACCCTTGGCCAGGACTCATTCTTCTTCCTCATCTGGGCACAATTTCTTTTTCTGAAGAGTGCTGTCAGCGATTTAAGGCATAAATTTATTAAGGCGGCCGTGCAAAGCACAGACTCCAGGACTGGCCTGGCTGTCTAGCTGGGGCCGGGGGTGGAACCGGAAGTGGGTGTGACCCATGTGCTCCAGGGTTGCTTGTGCTGGTACCACCGCTGGTGCGCCCTGTCGCTGGAGACCTGGGGTGGGGTCCACATCTGGACTGAGCTGGGAGGTGTGAGGGCCGGTCTTGGCAGTGTCACGCATACTGGCCATGTGACCTGGGACAGACTGCTTTGTTTTCAGTACCTGGATTTCCTAGACCAAAGGACCCCGACTTCCTGCTTTAACATTTTGTAGCCTAATCTTTTCCAAACTACCTGTGCCACTCAGTTGGCCTTATAATTCCTTCTCTCGGGTCACTGATCTTTCGTGTTTTTATGTCTTACCTCTCAGTGAGGTCTCCAAATCATCAGCGCTGTTTAATTTGTTACCTGACAGTTCTGCCTCACAGGGGCTAACTGGACATTCTCAGCTTTGCCAGATAAAGCTACACCCTAGCTTGGCCCACGTGTAGCACTTCCCAGTTAGTGATGAGACCGAGCCAGATACGGGGTGCATAGTAGCTACTCAATAAAAACTGATTGAATGAATAAATAAGCAAATGAATATTTAAGTAACACACATGTGAAGAAATATGACCCAAGTGTGTAAAGAAGGCAAAGATCTACGGTTAAACCTCTGCTATAAGTAACCACTTGGAGAAGAGTCATTTTTGAATTGCTTTTTGCCAAATATCGGAGTGATAACCTCTTCAGGAATCTAGATGGTTTTTAGTTCATCAACAGGGTGGGGCAATCGCTTCTGCCTGGGGGCTAATTGTTATTCTCAGTCTCTATTGGGCCTTAGAAATTCTGAACCTTGGGGCAAGGTGTTTTCCATTAGGGTCAACTGTCTTCCCCCCAGGCAAAGCTGTCCGTATAGACAGGAAGCAAAGTAGGAAAAAGCACTTCTCTTTATACATCTTTGTCTTTTCAGGAAGGAAAATTTTTCCCAGGGGCCCCCCAATGAACTCCTTATGTCTCATTGGCTAGAACTAGGGCATATCCCCACCCCTAGACCAATCACTGACAAAGGAGAACATGGTTGCTGGGCTGGCTTAGACCAGCCATGATTCATGAGGATCAGGGTTCTAGTCCCAAGAAGACAGGGGAATGGTTGTTGGCAAGGCAACCAGCAGTGTCTGTCACGTCCCCAGAAAAAAGAACCATGCAGTTCAACTGATCCAGCCCAGCCCCTGAGGTTAGTTGTGACCTTCCACGCCAACACAAACCTCATAAAAGCCCTCCACACACTCATCTGATTCCCTTTCACCGTTCTCCATCTCTCCCATGACCAGCTCAGTGTGGGGCCTTGTGGTTTTAGCATTTTCTACCAGGAAAGGAAACTGCTAAATAGCTTGAACAGGGTGAATGTCACTCTAGGACAGTGGTCGGCAAACTCATTAGTCAACAGAGCCAAATATCAACAGTACAACGATTGAAATTTCTTTTGAGAGCCATAAGTTTTTTAAAAATATGTTTTATTGATTTTTTATAGAGAGGAAGGGAGAGGGATAGAGAGTTAGAAACATCGATGAGAGAGAAGCATCGATCAGCTGCCTCCTGCACACCCCCTACTGGAGATGTGCCTGCAACCAAGGTACATGCCCTTGACCGGAATCGAACACGGGACTCTTCAGTCCGCAGGCTGATGCTCTATCCAGTGAGCCAAACCAGCTAGGACAGAGAGCCAAATTTTTTAAACTTAAACTATACAGTGGGGCCTTGACTTACGAGTGTCCCGATTAACGAGTTTTTTAAGATACCAGCTGTCTCTCGGCCGATTTTTTGCTTTGAGTTGACAGAGTAATTTGAGTTAACAAGCTCGGTCTCGGAACGAATTAAACTCATAAGTCAAGGCCCCACTGTATAGGTAGGTACATTGTTATTAACTTAAATAGGGTACTCCTAAGCTGGCCTTTGCTAAAAATGTCCTCAATCTGAGGGGTCGACCTCAGCGAACATACCCCCACTTCTTTTAACGCCACTTCTTCAAAATAGACTCGCCCAGGCTGAAAACTGACTTCTGTGCATGGGCCACGAAGTTTCAATCGCACTGTACGTGCGTGCCTGCATGTGGTATTTTGTGGAAGAGCCACACTCAAGGGGCCAAAGAGCCGCATGTGGCTCGTGAGCCGCAGTTTGCCAACCACTGCTCTAGGACAAAACTGCAACATGGGCGGCGGCATCCGAGATGTCTCTTCTCCAGGTGCTTGATATGGGTGCTGTCCTGGTCTCACTCAGAGCGAGGGTGAGCATGTGGGTCCTTCGTGATGTAACTGCCAGGTCCTGCCTCTGCTAAGTAGCTGGTTATCTTGCAAGATGAGCTTTTGTTTACTCTGCTTTGTGCTGTGCAAGGTCACTGTCAAATGCACTGTGGGTGGCAGCGCCCTCCTTGCTTAGGAGGCCTAGTGATCAGGTCAATTGGAAGAAGAGTCTACTGAGTTTTCTCAGCTTCCCCATCTTTCTTGGACGGGGCGAGGCTGGGGACTGTGGCCCTCAGCCCATTTTTCGGCTCTTCGGCCATCCAAGGGGAAGACCCAGGCTGGAGAGGCCTCTTCAGGTACCAGGTTCTCCTTCGGACAAGCTCTGGAGAGCAGAGCGGTGTTTCCTGTGTCCCCCGGAGCACCTTATTTCTGGAATAGTTCCTGCAAAGGGCTGACCTCACAGCTCTGGGACAGCCCAGAGCCTGACGCAGGATCTGCCTTTTCTCCCCTAGGGATCAACTACTGTGCGCTGAAGAAGCCGGGCTGTGAGCACGAGTGTGTCAACACGGAGGAGGGCTACTACTGCCGCTGCCACCGGGGCTACAACCTGGACCCCAACGGCAAGACCTGCAGCCGTAAGTGTGCCAGGGGCGGGGATGCTGATGGCGGGAAGAGGCCATGCCAGGCCCCTGGGCTCACTGGCAGCCAAAGACTTCTGGAGTTCCTGGGTGTCCCATGGGCCTGATGATCTGACGGACGTAACCTTCCTTGCCTGTTTCATCATCCATAAAATGGGGCTACCTACCTCATAGATTGCATTGTGAGGATTAGAAGAGTCAGTATGTATAAAACACTTAGAAAAGTGCTGCTAGCCATGTAACAAGCACTCAGTAAATATTAGTTAATGTTGTTATTTGCCGTTAAGAGCACCGATGAAGTCAGACCGTCCTGAGGCCAAGTCCACGCTCTCCCGAACTCGGGACCTGTGGCCCAGGGCACATGCTTTAACTTCGCCAGGCTTTGATTTCTCCGTCTGTTTAAGAAAGCGAAGATAATAGTAGGGTTGATCTTCTCGAGTTGTTAGGGCGAATAATCAGGACCCTTTCAATCTCTTAAACTGTGCCTGGCACAAGGAAAACGCACAGTTACAGATAACAGTTCCTGATTGTCATGGAGCCTGGGGGAGGGACGAGTGCCGGCCCCCGCGTGGGACCAGGGGCCGAGGCACAGAGCTCGGGGCGGACTTGGGCTGCCACCGAGCTCATCTGAGGGCGGAGCTGGGAAACATGGGAGTTTGTGGGAAGCCTTTTCTTAATTTTCTTGTGTAAGAAGCGCAACAAAGCTCCATTGGGTGACGTCAACGCACGGAAACTTGCCGGCTTTGCCAGCTGGACGGCTCCGGCCTTTTTTAGGAGGCCCAGTCCGCGTGGTCCAGGCCAGCGGGGGTGGGGGCGCCTGAGCCCCGTGGGAGAGGCCTGTGACCCTGGTGGGAACCCCGGCTGGGAGAGGGGCTTGGTGGCATGGCCCGCACAGAAGGCGCCCTTTGTGTGGCTTTTCACCCAGCGGGCCGCACATCCGCTCCTGCTTCGGGGACAGAGATGGACTGTGAGCGAGAACAGTGCAACTGTTCAGCGTTTGGACCTTACACTGCCGGGAGGGGAAGCCTCACAGATGAAGCATCAGGTCCCGGGCAGCCCTCGCTCACAGATGAAGCAGCAGGTCCCGGGCAGCCCTCGGGGAACCTGTGCCCTCAGCCTTCAGAGGGGACAGAGTGCCTCGAGGAGGCCGGTCTGAGGACGGATCTCAAGGAACTTTGGGACCAGGACCAGAAAGCTGGCCCTGCCATGCCTCTGGGTGTCTCTGAGGGAGGCCTCCCCAGTGGGAGCGGGGAGCAGGAGGTCTTCCCGACAGGGAGATGCCCCGGTGAGGACGGTTTGAGTACTTGCGGCCTTTTTCCAGGAGTGTGGGGTCTGCCGGCTGACAAGACCTGGCAGGAATCCCGGGGCAGGCCGGGCGCAACCTGGCTGAGCCCACCTGGAGCCCCAAGGGCCGTGGCCTGCCTCTCCCTCCCAGCATTCCTTGGGAGACCTGGAAGAGCTCAGAGAAGAGGCCAGAAGAGATTGGGCTGTTTTTTCTCTCTGGAATCTAATAAGAAGGACCACCTAGTCAGCTTGAAGAACGTATAAAGCAACCCATTTCTTCCTCAGAGTCCCCTGCGGAAGCCATGGTATTCCACTCCCCTGGAGGGCTCAGGGAGCCCCAGGCCCTCATGACAACAAGCCCTTACAGGCCTCACTCTGAGCATTTCCAAGGTATTCACTCACCTTATCCTACAACAGCCTTAGGAGGCATCGACATTCTCACTGCTGTCTAAAGATGGGGAAACTATCCCACAAAAAGAGTAAGCAACTTTGTTGGAGTCACATGACTGGTAAATGGTGGAACAAGGATGTGAATACAGGCCGCTGGCTCCTGGGATCCTGCAAATGTTTGCAGGAGGCACATCCACCAGTGGAATGTTCCAGAAGCATCAGTCCCAGGCCCCGTGGGAGTCAAACAGGTCCACTTGCTGGCCCTGCACAAGGCCTCCAGCGTCCTCCAGTCTCTGGGTTTGCATTTTCTCCATCAAGGAAATCAGGAGGCAGCCTGCAGGGCTGTCTGTGGGAGCCGGTCACCCCAGCTGTGTCCAGGGCCTTTGGTGCTCACTGCCCAGCGGGCCAGCTGTGCAGGGCGGGGGCACCAGCTGCCCTTCGAGGAGGCTGTCGAGGGGGGGGGGGGGGGGCAGCAGCAGCCACACATGCAGGCCCGGCTTTGGTTTGTTTTCTGAATCTGGGTGTCCTGGTTGGCGGTGGGGAACCTTTTCCTTTTTCAGATAGAAATGTAACCAGACCATTAATCCCTACTCAGCGCTGCTTAATAAGCATTCAGTCAGCGGCGAGTGCGAGCCTGCTGCTGCTCTGCGGGCCTCACCTGTGTCGGCTCCTCTAAGAGCAGCCCCACCATCCCATTTCGCAGCCGGGGCAGTGGCCCCGCGCCCATGGCTAAGAAGTGGAGGCTGGGATTGGATCCCCAGTAGTTGAAGCCAGAACCCTCATTCATGCCTGGGCCGTGCCCTGTCCGCTGTGTGACCTTCAAGCCTCGCTTTCCTCGAGGTGAGACGGGGCTGCACCTGCCTCCCCATGGCCCTGGGGTCTCAGCTGGTGGTGCCAGCCCTGCACAGAGGGCCGCCGGCACTCCCTGCACAGGAGTGGTACCCGCTCCTATTCTTCAAATTCAAAGAAATGGGAAAACAAACAAGCAAACAAACAGGAAGGCATGACATCCTAGAGGCCTGCGCGCAGATGGAGTAAGTGAAAGGGCTCCCAGGGCTGCCTGCGAGGCGGTCTTGCTGTTCCCGTGTGCCCGCAGGGGTGGACCACTGCGCGGAGCAGGACCACGGCTGCGAGCAGCTGTGTCTGAACACGGAGACGTCCTTCGTGTGCCAGTGCTCGGAGGGCTTCCTCATCAACGAGGACCTCAAGACCTGCTCGCGTGAGTCCCCGCTCCCTGAGGGGCGAGGTTTGCAAAGGGAGTGAGAGTGTGAGGACTGTGGGTGGGTGTGGGGGGCGGCAGCACCTTTCCTCCGCCCTTTGCTCAGGGGGATCAGTGCCCTCTGGGGACCGCCCACCTGGGGGAGGCGGGAGAAAGCCCCGGGGCCGCTGACACCCCTGCCTGTGGCTCCCAGGGGCTGACTACTGCTTGCTGAGCGACCACGGCTGCGAGTACTCCTGCGTCAACACGGACCGATCCTTCGCCTGTCAGTGCCCCGAGGGCCACGTGCTCCGCAGTGACGGGAAGACCTGTGCCAGTGAGTGTCCCTGGGCTGGGGGTCCCTGGGTGATGGGCGAGGCCCGGGGAGGTGCGCTGTGGGACAGGCAGGGCCCGGGCGTCCCTCCCGGGTGGGTTTCCCGGGCAGTCAGTGTGCAGCAGAAAGCCTCTCAGCGCTGAGCCTGGTGCTGTCCCGTCCCCCCCACCCCCAGTATCCTTCTCCAGCCCCAGGAGATGGCTTTACCCATGTCCACAGTTGCGGGGCCCTTTGAGGCTGGGCAGGGCCCTGTTTCTTAGCTCTCACTTCTCTACCCCCGAAATCTGGCTGCAAGAGGTAGCCCGCCCAGCCGGGTGGCTCCAGAGTAATAATAATACCGTGGACGTGGACGTCTGGCTGACTGCTGGCTTCCTGCTGGGCACGGTGCTACACACCGGCCTCACCCATTCCTGCACCCCCAGGAACTCCATCCTGCCTGTGAAACCGCAGCGCAGATTAAGTAAAGAGCCTGAGGTTGCCAGCGGTTCCTAGTGGGTTCAGACTGGTCCGTGTGAGTCCAGTCAGTCCTGGGAGAAGGGGAGACCCCGGGGAAACCTTCCCTCCCGCCACCGCGCTGGTCCGGCTTCAGGCGGTGAGGCTGCATCATGTTTCCTGGGTCCGTAGTCCTTGCAGCTGGTCCCAGCGTCAGCTTCCATTCATTTTAAGAAAGAAAAGCTCCCAGGCCTTTCTCTCAAACATGCTGTTTTCTGCCCTGCAATCCCATTTCCAAGATGAAAACTAAAACTGAAGTCATTTTGAGAGAAGGGACCAGAAACGGAGGCACTTACCTTCCCCATCCTGCTGGTGGCAGAGTCAAGTGTCCGGGCCCCTGATGCAACTGTGGCCGCAACCTTGTTTATCCACCTTTGGACTCGGTACACTCACATGGGCAGGTGAGCCGGCTGCCCAGCGGGGTGTGCCCTGAGTGTGCGGCCTGGGAGAGATGTTGCCCTAGTTTGAGACAGATTCTGAGTCTTGGTACATGGATTCCCCATCTTGGAGCTTTGCTGCCTGTGGCTGCCTGCCCAGCGGCCTCCTGGGCTGCTCCAGCCGGCATGGGAGGGTGCGGGCAGTCGGAGCGCAGAGAGCATGGGTGTGTCGAATTGCATCGACCTCTGACAGGATGCCAAAGCCAGAGGCATGGCTCTTTATTGGTTTGTTTTAATTCCCCATCATCTGAGATGATTCATGCCCTTCCCGGGTCCTCCCTCTGACTGTGGTCACCAAGAACTGACTCCAAGATGCTTGTAGGCCTTCTAAGAAATTCTCATGGTCCTTCCCGACAAAGGCCGCCCCTTTTCCTTAAAATCGCGTGGCCCCTCTCCCTCCCTCCCCACCCGGGTCCACACCTGGGTTAGGCCATGACACTTAGAAATGTTGCCCATTTTCTCATTTAAAGTGTGTTTGTAACTAACGGTACAGTGACACCGTCCATCTGAGAACATGTTCAACAGTGCAGTTAGAAGTGAATGTTCACGTGTGTGTTCATGACTATATGAAAACTAAGGAGATAATCAGAGGGGTTAGATTGTCCTC
>NW_005871596.1:60323-101217 GCF_000147115.1 Myotis lucifugus | reverse complement strand
TAATTAAAGCATCGTGATTAATCACAAAAACAGTATGTAATTATATATGTGTTTTCTGATGGTCCCAGGTGACCCCTGTGAAAGGGTCGTTCGACCCCCAAAGGGGTCACGACCCACAGGTTGAGAACCGCTGCCCTAAATGAAGGCCCTCTGCCTGCCCCAGGATGCTGCAGTCCGGCTGCCCTGTCCTGTAATGACGGGCTGTGTTTTCGGGGTGTCCGTATCCTGAGGGTTGGGATGTACGTTTCCTAGCTCTGTGCCAGATGATGAAGGTCCTGATGGTGTGACTGCACCATTTTGGAAAAACCAGCTGGAGGTCAGCCAGGCCTGGCTCAGCAGATAAGGGTGTCCTTGGCCCTTCATCGGGCAGCTTTTACCTAGAGCTTTTGCAGCAGGGGGCCCTGAAGAACCCTTCACTCACCTTCTAGAAGATTCTCCGAAGCATGGGCTAACTGGCACTGTTACCCCCACAGGCCCCTTGGGCTCTGCCACATCTGGAGTGAAGCCGTTCTCCCTTCCTCCTGCCCCTGGCCCTCCAGATATTATTGCCCAGATTCTGCCCAGGAGCCTCCCTTGCTTTGCGGGGGCTGATGCACATAATGGGGAGGGGATTGCAGCCGAGAGGCCTCCTTCCCTCCGTAGCCCCTGGAAAATTCCTTGAGACAGACCTTTTGCAAGGGCATCCCAGCACAAGGAAGACTCCACAGGCTACAGGTACACGGAACACAGCCCACTGGCCTGCCGGCTCCCGGGGGGTGAGGCCAGGTCTTACTTGGCCCACGGGAGATGCTCAGGAGAGTTCAGTGAGTGAATGTCAGAGACCAGCTGCCTGTTCATCATGCAGAACCTGGCACGGGGTCCACTCCCTGCTCAGCATCCGTCACTGGCTCCCCACTGGCTCTCAAAATCCATGTCCAGTCCCACTCCTCGATTTGGCAGTGTCTCAGCACCCCTTCCTCCACGCCTGGAGCCCATCCTAAGTCTTCCGTAATCCCTCTAGTTCTTCAGGTGGCTCTTCTTATAAAGGCTCCACCCTCATTACCTCGCCTAAACCTAAGGAACTCCCAAAGGTTCTACCTCCAAATTACTATCACATGTGGGGATAGGACTTCAACATATGGATCTGGAGGGGACAGATGGTTTGGTGGAACAGAAGGAAGCACAGAGATCTCCCCTTTCTTTTGTGGGAAACAACACAGGTAGGAAACTGGCACCTCCAGGCTGGCCTCGGGGTCAGTGGCAGAGTCAGGACTAGAACCCGGGTTACCTAATGTAGGATCTCTTGCCCTGAGTGAGTAAGTGAGATGCTCTCTAAAAGTATGGCTCAGCCCTAGCCTAGCTCGTTTGGCTCAGTGGATAGAGCGTCGGCCTGCAGACTGAAGGGTCCAGGTTTGATTCCAGCCAAGGGCACATACCTCGGTTGCAGGCTCAATCCCCGGACCCCAGGGGCGGGGGGCCAGTGCAGGAGGCAACCAAATTGATGTGTCTCTCTCACATCGATGTTTCTCTCTGTCTCTCCCCCTCCCTTCCATTCTCTCTAAAAATCAGTGGGAAAATATCATCTGGCTCGCTCACTCCATCAGTCTCTAGGTGAGGACACACACACACACACACACACACACACACACACACACAGTGTGGCTCAGTTCAGCAGCTTCTTGGTTTGTCTGAGCCAGCGCCTCTATGCAGTTAGTGAACACTTGGCTGCTCCTAGTCTCATTATGAGAAAAGCCGGGAAACAGTGTCATTCTGTCTCTAGGCCTTGGTTACCCTCCGTGGCTTTCTCCCCCTGGGTTTGCGGTGGTTTTAATAACCTCCTACGCGGAGCCCCAGACACAGGATCGCTGTCTGTCATCGCCGCAGAGGTGCGAGTCCACGGAGCACATTACCCTATGATTGCCGTCCCACCGACATCCGTGACTCACCAGATGTGGAATCCAGATGTGGGGAGCACAGGCTGTGTCAGCACACAGGGCTGCCAGAGGGGCCCCGAAAACCTGCACTATGTCCTGAAATGTCTAGTCACCCTGACCCCAGATTGCGGACCCCATCATGACGAGGGCTCGATGACACGTGTCCTCCTGCCCCCTCCACGTGAGAGGGTCCGCCCTCTCGATCTCGCCCTTTTCCTTCCAGCGGTGGCTCCGGGCGAGGCTGCCCTCACTCCCGTCTCTGGGTTGGAGTTGAGGTACTTCCTTAAGCTGGGGCCGGTTATCCTCCTTCTCACACGTGTTGGCCCTGTCCCTGCCGTGTGCTGGGCGTGTCCTGCTGAGTGTGAGCATCCCTGGGTGGATGCGGGTCCAGTTTCTGCCCTGACTCAGTTCAAAGTTTCTCCGGGAAGAAGAAATTAAAGACGTAATATCACCCACTCCGTGTGATGGGAGTTGTGATGTGGAAAGAACAGTGCCATAGAGCATGTGATGGGTAGGGGGGCAGCGATGGGGGAGGGACCACCGCCTGGTCTAGAGAAAGCCTCCTGAGAAAGATGTTTGGCCTGGCGCCTAGAGACGGATGGAGTGAGCGAGCAGAGGTGGCGGGTGTTATGGACTAGATGTTTGTGTCCTCCCAAACTCCTGTGTTGGAATCCTGGCTGCCCAAGAGTGATGGCAGTAGGCGCTGGGGCTTTGGGGTGATAGGTCATGAGCGTGGAGCCTCGTGAATGGGATTTGTGTTTTTAGGAAAGAGACCCCACAGAGCTCCCTAGTCCTGTCCGCATGTGAGGGACCTGGAAGGGGGCCCTCACCCAACGAGTATGTGGGCTCCCCGATCTCAGACTTCCGGCCTCCAGAACTGTGTTCAACACATGTTTGCTGTTGTAAGCCACCCCGTGTGTCGTATGTTGTTACAGCACCACCGTGGACTAAGACAGGGTGGGAGCTCTTCCCAGGCACGGGAAACAGCACACGGAAGCCCAGGTCCCGAGAGGGCACTGAGGATTGAGTTTTGAGTGTGAGAGGGAGACGTGAGAGATGAGCTCAGAGAAGCAGGCGGGACAGGTCGCCTGCAGCGCTTAGAGTCGCAGTAAACCATTTGGAGGCCTGGCCTCCATTGAGAAAACGATTTTGTCCTCTGAGAACCTACCAGCCTGTGAGCAGACTGCCGACCTAGGATGGCCATTGGCTGTGCATCTGGACCAGGGAACCTGGAGGTGATAGATTTGAGAACTCATCACACCTCTGCCCCAGCACAGCTGACACAAGTCACCTCCGCAGATTCAGGGACCTGGGAGAGTCACTTCCCTTCTCTGGCCATCGTTTTCTCAACTCTGAAACAATGGCGTTGGACCACGTCCTCTCCAAGGTCCCTTTCAGACCGAAAATAAAGGTAGCGCCCAGCACAGAGTCAGGGCTCCATAAGTGCTTGCTGAATGAATGGACTCCTTGCTGGGGTGCCCACGGTTCTCGCCGGGCGAAGGCACCCCATCCTAGTGAGTCAGGGCTGGTGGCTCTCTTTGCCTGTTAGGGACCCACTGAAGTACTTCCCTAGAGGGGAGTACCCTTGGCTCTGGGGAGAAGCTGGCTCAAGCTGGCTTCCAGACTTGGTGAGTAGAAAGCAGCGACAGCCTGGTCAGGAGTCAGCGGCAGTATAACTCGGGCATTGTCTAGTTTGCCGTGTGTGGTTCTTTAATTTGTGAGGGATCCCGAATGCCCCCGACATGCGGAAACTGGACACTTTGCTGAACAGATGTGAACTGTGCACTCTGCAAGGCGGGTGCGTGGGAGAGGGCGGAGCCCAGCTGGCTGCCAGCAGCCACACCCACTGGTCCTCATGTAAAACAGCTGCACAGAATCCCCAGGAGGCGGGTCTAGTATTCCCCTCGCTTCTCAGAGGGGACACTGAGGAAGGTTCCCTTTGCTCAGTGGGTCCTCACCTGGGCCTGCTGTGTGTGCCAGGCCCGAGCTGATGCTGGGAGGTGCAGGAGAGAAGGCGCCTCCAGGCCAGGCTCTCTGGAGATCGGAGCCCACGGGAGCACGCTCCGGGGAGGAGGCGGCAGAAACCCAACCCAACCACATACGGACCGTTCAGTGACAAGTGTGACACCACCAGAGGGGCAGATGCCTGGGCTCTGAGGCCCTGTGCCAGGAGGTCGGGGAGACATCTGGAGGTGGTGAAGGAGTCCCCAGGCAGAGGCCTGGCCGTGCAGAGCCCTGTGGTGGGAGGGGTTCTGGCTCAGCACCCAAGTACTGAGGTCCTGAAAGAAAGTTCTCAGAGCCGGAGGAGAGGGCCAGGTGAGGTGCAGGGTTCCTGCGAACCTTGCCAAGGATTCTGTCTCATCCCAAGACTCTCAGGAAGCAGTAAAGGCTGGAAAGAGGACTCAGGCTGAGGGGGTGGGGGTGGGAGGATGGATTGGAGGGGGTGAAAGTGGGCGTGCAGAACCCGGCAGTAAATGATGCCATAGCCCAAGACACAGATGATGGCGTTTGGTTCATGATGGTGGAGGCACAGAATAATCTGGACACTTGGGAGGGTCTCTGAACATAAGGGCTGGGTATGTCACCCCACTGCTCAACCCTGCCCCCCCCCCCCCCGTGAGCCTTTCTCACGTAGATGCAACCACTGCCTGTGCTCCCAGGTGATCTGCCCCCGATCCTCCTCTGCCAGGCTCCGGTTGCCCGGGTCAGACTGGTCTCTGCCTGTCCTGAAACATGCCAAGATGCATCTACCTCTGCCGTTTGCAAATTCTTTCTTGGGGGCGCTGTTCTTCCCCAGATACCATACACTCAGTCATCTCTTCAGGGCTCTGCTCAGTGCCTCTTACCTGACTGTAAATGAAAGTGCTCCCCTGGCTCCAGCCCAGCAGGCATGCTCAGCCCCTCAGCCTGCTTTTCCTCCAAAGCACCTTTCCCCGTCTGACACATATTTGTCTATTTATGGTCTTCCCCCCACCCCTGCCTCCCGCTTCCTTCCTACCCCTGCTGCCAAGTGTAAGCTTCACAAAGACAGAAACTTTGTTTTATTGGTGTCTCCCCTGCCTGGAAGAGTGCCTGACTCACACAGTAGGGACTCGTGAAATATTGTTAACCAAGTGAAAAGATGAATGAATGGGCTACCTTAGTGTGACACATACGTACATATCTAAGTAGATATGTATGTATGTTATTTACACGATATGATAACCAATGAAGTTGAACTCATTTTCTGATACTTAGTGGCAATTCGTATCTCTCCTTTGTAAATTGTCATTTCATGTCTGTTTATTTTCCCTGTGAAGATGATGATACTGTTCAATTTATGTGCTCTTCATATATTACGAATAGACATGCTCCCTACTTTAAAATGTGCATTACGGAATTAGATCCTGTTTTAGTTGAAGGTGTCTGAAGTGCCTTTAAGGTTGAAGAAGTCACTGATGTCCGAATCATTTCCTCCCTCTGTTTCTCTAATTCCACTTGGTTCGCAGAATTGGACGCGTGTGCTCTGGGGGACCACGGTTGCGAGCATTCCTGTGTGAGCAGCGGAGACTCCTTCGTGTGCCAGTGCTTTGAAGGGTATCTGCTCCGGGAAGACGGGAAAACCTGCCGATGTAAGTTTTTAGCGGAGTTGGCTCCATCATTGTGTCTGACCTCTGCACGAACCCACCATCCCGATCTCTGTGTCATCAGTTGCTCTCAGTTAGTGCCGCATGACCACCAAATGCAATGTGGGATCCTGGGTGGGATCTTGGGTCGGAAAAGTGACAGCAGGTTAAAATTAAGGAAATGCAGCCCTAGCTGGTTTGGCTCAGTGGATAGAGCATCAGCCTGCAGACTGAAGGGTCCCGGTTTCGGTTCTAGTCAGGGGTACATGCCCAGGTTGTGGGTTCGATCCCCAGTAGGGGGCGTGCAGGAGGCAGCCGGTCAATGATTCTATCTCATCATTGATGTTTCTATCTCTCTCTCCCTCTCCCTTTCTCTCTGAAATCAATACAAATATTTATGAAACAAAAAAATTAAGGAAATGCAAACAAACTATGGACTTTAGTGGATATTAGTTGTTGTATCAATATTGGTCTGTGAATTTTATAACATGTATTACACTAAATGAAAATGTTATAGGGGACACTGGGTATGGGGGTTTACGGGAGCTTTCTGTACTATCTTTCCAATTTTTCGGTGCATCTAAAACTCTCCTAAACAATAAAGTCCAGTACAAAGAGCACAAGCAAATGCACAAATGAGAAAAGTCATGGCCAGAGCTATAACGGAAGTTGCTCACTAATGCCTGAGGCAAGAAGCAGTGGGTTAGTAGCGTGGCTTCACGGGAAGATGGACAGTCTGAAACCCAGGGTTCTATCAACTTCTGTCTCTGCCACTTATTACCTGGGCAAGTTGCTTAACTTCTCCGCACCTTTGTTTCTTTATTTCTAATAATGCTGTTGTTTCCGGGAGCACAAATCCCTCAGAGAGACCACCGTATGAGGAGGCCATTCTTACGTCTCAGAAAGCAAAGCCTCTTAGATGGGCCAAGTCCCTCTCTGTATAGTCAAAGGGGAGTGTGATGCTGAGCAAGGGATTTCCATCCCTATCAATCACCTTTTCTCAAGCTGCTCAGAGCACTTCTCAAAGGGCAAGCCATGTTTACAGAGATGGGTAACCGGAATGACTACTCTCGTTTTAAGGCTCCGGAGGGTGATGTGACTCTGAGTCACGTCATGTGTCGGACAAGGCCAAACTTAGATTTCAGTGCTGCTCATCTAAATGGAGGTTTAATTTCCTAAGTAAACACCAAAAGTGTTTCCCTTCTGATAGAAGAAACTGCATCTGCAGAAAGCTGGTGAGGGACTGCATTTTTATGAGACACTGAATTAGATGCTGGTGAGTGAGGACGGTGACGACAGTGAGGAGGTTTGAGTCAGGCCACATCAGAGCCCCCGAACTTCATCCTCAAGTTCACCCTCCTCCCCATGGGCCCCTGAGCTCAGGGGACTCTGGAGCCTGGGGCTGAGATGAATGGATCCTCTGAGGTGACGCTGGGGAAACGTTACGTTGATGAAATTGTTTTAAGTCGCTCTGCTGTCCTCAGGGAAAGACGTCTGCCAAGCAGTAGACCACGGCTGTGAGCACATTTGTGTGAATAGCGGGGAGTCCTACATCTGCAAGTGCTCGGAGGGCTTCCGGCTCGCTGAGGATGGGAAACGCTGCAGAAGTAAGTGAGCTCCAGCGGAGCTGAACTTGTCCCTCTGTGGGATGTGGTTATATAACTTCGTTTAATCTTAAAGATCTTCCTTTGCAGTTCATGTCACAGTTACAGGTTCCTGCCGTGGGCACTCCGAAGGGTTTTGCTCGTGATCAGGACAGTCGACCCTTAGTTGTTAGGAATTTCTCGGTCGAGGTCCCGAGACATCAGGCTCTTTGCTTCTTTTCATCCTCTCCCCGCTGTTGGCCCTCTTCCCAGGAGCTCTGGGGGTGCTCAGAGCCTCGCACAGTGCCTGGCTACTCATGGGACTGCATTAGAATCTCTGTGAGCAATCGTCATGGGGATCAGAGGTTAACTATGGTGCTTTTTCTTCTTGGAGGCCCTCAGAAGTAAAGGTTGTGTGTGTGTGTGTGTGTGTGTGTGTGTGTGTGTGTGTGAATGGATGGATGGATGGATAGAATATGACTATGGGGGTTGGCAAGTCTGATGTCTGCAGGGCAGGCTGGCAGGCTGGAGCTCCAGGGGAGAGCTAATGTAGTTCTAATCCAAAGGCAGTCTGCTGGCAGAATTCCCTCTTTCAGGGGGGCATTAGTCTTTTTTAATATTTTTTTTATTGATTTCAGAGAGGAAGGGAGAGGGAGAGATAGAAACATCAATGATGAGAATCATTGATTGGCTGCCTCCTGCACTCCCCCTACTGGGGACCGAGCCCACAACCTGGGCACCTGGGCATGTGCCCTTGACCGAAATCGAGCCCAAGACCAGGTCCTGCAGGCTGTCACTCTATCCACTGAGCAAAACCCGCTAGGGCTCTCCCCTCCCCCCTTAAAGCCTTCTACTGACTAGGTGAGGCCCACCACAATATGGAAGATACCCTACTTTACTCAGTCTACTGATTTAAATGTTAATCTCATCTGAATTGCTTCGTTGCAACATCTAGACTGCTGTTTGACTATAGCACAGAAATTAACCATCACAGCACCCGAAGAAAGACAGGGACAGAGACACACGAGCTCAGTGAGGTGGGCATTGGCAGAGCGCAGGGCACCCTGACTGGGTGGCTCAGTTGGTTGGAGCATCGTCCCGTACACCGAAAGGTTGCAGGTTTGATTGCTGGTCAGGGCAGATTCCTAGGTTCTGGGGTGCGTGGGGAAGGTAACCAATCGATGTTTTTCTCTCTCCTTTCCTCTCTCTCTAAAGTCAATAAACATATACTCGGGTGAGGGGGAAAAAAGAGCACAGGACAAAGATTTTTCTCCACAGTGAGATTCTGAGCTGTTAATCCTACTTTGGGGCAGGGGAGGGGCTGGGTTTCAACACTGTCTACCTGCTTTTGTGACCTTCTGTTCCAGTGTGCAGAATGGCCCTTTTTACATCAAGGCACAATAAACTCCTTTGCTTTTTTGGTGGATTTGGGGGAATTTCCTCATACTCCTTTGAGGTCATTGGGGTCATTCCATGTGTCAACAAAGCTGGGTTAGATGTAACTCATTGCTCTCCTCTTCCACCAGCAAGAAGGGCTCCTACCTTGAGCGGGAACTCTGGGGTGCCTGCGGGGCCCTGGCCTAGCTCTGCAGGGCTCACCCAAGGACCTGTTCTGCCCCCACAGACAGCATCCTTTCTACGGAGACCATGTCTGCAATTCTGCCCAATATGCCTGCCCAAGCCGTTTGCGCCTGCTTGTATTTCTATTTCTGTAAATGCAAGTGTACACACAGGCACCATTTATTCACTCAGCACATTTGTTGCTTAGTAATGGTACAACTTCTACCTCTGGAATTTAATTGCTAAATCAAATCCCTCCATTCCACGTTCTAGGGCAGTGGTTCTCAACCTTCTGGCTCTTTAAATACAGTTCCTCGTCGCCTAAGACCATCCTGCATATCAGATATTTACATTACGATTCATAACAGTAGCAACATTACAGTTATGAAGTAGCAATGAAAATAATTTTATGGTTGGGTCACAACATGAGGAATTGTATTTAAAGGGCCAAGGGGTCGCGACCCACAGGTTGAGAACCGCTGTTCTACAGCGTGTTTGGAGGAAACTCCCCTTTAGGGAGCCAATGACAGGAAAGAGCCGCAGGCTTTCTCGCTGTGGAGGGGGAGGACTCCCGACGGTGCCTCATCCGTGTCCTCAGCTTGCTGCGCTCTGGCATCTGTGGAACTTTCTGAGCCTTTTCATTGTACGTTGGTACAGTTATTCCTGACTTCCTCTTATCACGGGACGTCGTGAAGATCAAAGGGCTGTCACTACTTTGAAGAGTTTAAAAATGAGAAGTGTTGATTAGGCTATTAAAACAGGAGTGCGGGGGATGTCTATGGGGAAAAATCAGTAGTTTGGGAAAATCAAAGTCCAGTGCAGGTCGAACAGTTCGAAAAATTAATAATAAATTCAGGACACCGGTCACCCACCTTACCTACCATTCAGGCTTGGGGGAGTGAGAGCTTTCTGTGAGGCGTGTCCCCTCCCCATGTCCTGGGCATTAGACTGAAAGGGGATGCATAGAGGAGGTTTGAACACAGATGGAAAATAGATTGCTTTCGCGATCTCTCTGGACATGACTAGTCAAGCCAGCTGTTTCTACGCTGATGGGATTGCTCGGCTCTGCGTTTTCCTCAGGGAAGGATGTCTGCAAGTCGACCCACCATGGCTGCGAGCACATTTGTGTTCATCGTGGCGATTCCTACATCTGCAAATGCTCAGAGGGATTCATTCTAGCTGAGGATGGCAGACGGTGCAAGAGTAAGTGATCTGAACTTGGCTTTCTGCTTTAATGTGGTTTGGGAGTAAGTGTCTGAATTGGTGCAACATTTAGAAGGGCCATTTGGCAATTATTTAAAGGCAATTCAGCTTGTCGGAGTTTATCCAATGACTATGTGCATGTATTCCCAAAGCTATAGACTGTATATAAGAACATTTTGTGCAGTATCGTTTGTATCAGCAAAAAAATTGGGAACAAGGTCAGTGTCCATCCATGAGAGACTGATCAGGTAGATTATGGTGCAGCTATACAGTAGAATACTATACAGCTGTTAAAAGAGTGAAGCAGCTCTAGATGTATTCCCAGGATGTTTTAGCTGAAAAAAGCATGGAGCTCAATGGTTTTTATAATATATTACCATTGATATATGTCGTAGAGGCTCTCTCTACCATACCATGTATGGTGAGAGAGGGGACACACAAACACACACACAGATACACACATACACATACAGACATACACATATATACATACTTTTTGGTAATGTTTGAATTTTGTTCCATGTGCATATATTATCTTGTAGAAAAAAATTAAGAAAAAGGATAGAGACAAAATTTAGAAAGCATCAATGGTGAGGGAGCTCAGTATGGTGATGAGTCAAAAATAAAGGAAGAAACTGGGGTCTTTGTAGAAAAATTCAAATACCTCAGTCATGATTTCTGGTCCCCTCCCCCCCTCTCCCCCCTACCCCCCCACCCCTCACCCTCCCCCCACCCCCTCATCCTCCCCCCCACCCCGGGGGAGGGAAAGGTCCCCGGGAGAAGCTGCAGCTCAGCATGAGGACAAAGACGCTTTCCCACAGGGCAGCCATGTGATTAATTAGTGAAGATTGTGAGCTTTGGGTCAGACAGATCTGGATTTAAACCCCATTCATACACTTGTGTGAATTGGACAGATCGTTTAGCTTCGCCATTGGCGGTCGAACGACCCTTTCACAGGGGTCGCCTGAGACCATCCTGCATATCAGATATTTACATGACAATTCATAACAGTAGCAACATTACAGTTATGAAGTAGCAACGAAAATAATTTTATGGTTGGGTCACAACATGAGGAACTGTATTTAAAGGGCCAGAAGGTTGAGAACCACTGGTCTAGAGTATGAAGAATAAATAAGATCTGATATTTAAAGGTGCTTAGCCCAGTGTTGTCCCATTCTAAGTGCTTGACAAATGATAGCTGTGGTCATCCAGGCCAGAGCTGTCCGGAGCGGGACCTCAGGGAGAGGGATGGGTTCCTCAGGAGAGGTGCCCTCTGAGTGGCTGCCTGCCTGGGATGTTGCAAAGATGCCAGCAGCAGGGGGGCTGCACAGGGCAACCTTTAAAGGTTCTATTCAACGCTGAAACTCGGGAACTCTGTGAAAAGCCAATCAGTTGACTTAGCTGCCAAGGAAAGTTGGAGTGGCCCTCCTGCAAAGCCCCAGTGAGCACGTGGGCTGCAACCCTCCCGCATCCGAGGGCAGAAGTGGGGCACCTCTCCCCTGACGCCCCTCACTCCACCCAGCGCTCGTTTCCTGGAGAAGCTCCTGTGCCCCTCTGTGCGCCCAGCCGCTGGGTGTGTTCTGTGAGGAAAGGGTAGATGAGGAAGAGGAGAAAAGGCGCTCACTGCTAGAAAACTATTCCAGTGTTTCTGAAATCTGCCAGGGATCCACACGCACTACGCCTGAGTGGCTTTTTGTTTGTTTGTGGGGTATTTTTTTTTTTTTGGTTGATTCAGGAACAGGCTATGAATGTACGTGAAGCTCTGAATTGGCCTTTTCCTCGTTCACTAATAAAGAATCAATAAGGTGAATGATGAGGACAAGCACTTAATGGAGAAAGAGAGGGACCCAACCTCCCAACACACACACACACACACACACACACACACACACACACACACGTCACTCAGGCCAGGCGTAGACATATTTCTGCATGTGTGTGCCTTGTTTATTTATTGTGCTTCATGTTCAAAGATTAGACAGCTGCTTGATATATAACAGAGAATGTTATGAGATCATCCATTTGGATCTGTAAATGTCTTATGCAGCCCTAAGTAACAAAAAAAATCTCTCCACACCCGGATTGCTTAAGTATTTGCATAAAGCTTTTACTGTCAACCATCTGCATTGCCTGGAAAGCTTTCCTGTAGATAAAGAATTCCCAGTGATAATTCATTTTTAAGTTTTTATAGATCAGTAGGGCACAAACAGGCATGCTACCCAATGGACACCACCTCCTTTATTTTGTCAACAAGCATTTGTTGAATACCTACTGTGTGCCAGGTTTGGGGGGTGCAGAAATGAATGAGATATGGCCCCCGATGAGGAGGAACTGGCAGGCTGGAAGAGGAGACCACACACGATCAGCTCTCGCCCAGCGTGTGGGGTACCCTGGACGACACGCGGCGGGGAGCCGGGTTCGTCTTGGTCTCCATCGCAGTCCTGCTGTGCCTCCTGCCTTGCATGAAGCACATGCTCAATAAGCAGGTTTTTGTCGAATAAATGTGTGTGTGTGTGTGTGTGTGTGTGTGTGTGTGTGTGAGGGGTGCACACAGAATAACTGGTACAAGCTGGGTTCCTGTGACGCTCCCTGGAAAAGGTGATGGCTGAGCTGCATTTAAGGATTTCCGTCTCCGCTGTCTGTCAGAATGCCAGCACTGGGTGGGATCAGCCTCCTGGAGTAAAGTTACAGAAGCTTCTGGGTGCTGTCAGGCCCTTCAGTGTCCTTTACACAAGTCCCTCCAGACCTGGCTGTCAGAGCCCAGGGTGCGGGGGCCTGGTTCCCTAGTGTGTGCCTCTGCCGTGCGTCTCTCCCAGCAACTCGTGGCTGTGTGTTATCTAGAGAACAAAGGTGGTTCTCCAAAGTGGCCGTGCCTCCAACTGAAGCATAATTGTCTTCTACTCTTGTGCATAAATAATTGTTTAAAAATCCTATCTCAGCTTTCCTTTCGTTCTTATAGGATGCTCTGAAGGCCCAATTGATCTGGTCTTTGTGATCGATGGATCCAAGAGCCTCGGAGAAGATAATTTTGAGATCGTGAAGCAGTTTGTCACTGGAATTATAGATTCCCTGGTGATTTCCCCCAAAGCCGCTCGAGTGGGGCTGCTCCAGTATTCCACGCAGGTCCGCACGGAGTTTACCCTGAGAAACTTCAGCTCGGCCAAGGACATGAAAAAAGCCGTGGCCCACATGAAATACATGGGCAAGGGCTCCATGACGGGGCTGGCCCTGAAACACATGTTTGAGAGGAGTTTCACGCAGGCAGAAGGGGCCAGGCCTCTCTCCGCACGGGTGCCCCGGGTGGCCATCGTGTTCACCGACGGACGGGCTCAGGATGATGTCGCCGAGTGGGCCAGTAAAGCCAAGGACAGTGGTAATGTGGATGGAGGAGCGGTGGACACCACTCCAGGTTCAGGTTGCTTAAGCTCACGCGGTGGTCACAGCTGGCCACCGGGGTGAGATTCTGCGGGTACAGACTGCTGTTACACACCTCTCCCAAACTGCCCTCGAGAGGCCTTAAGGGGAGTTACGGGGCGGGAAGGATGCAGAAGGGTTGCAGACCGGAGATTAGCCCAGACACAGACCCCACCCCCGAGAAATCATCTACTGCACTGCACCAGCCCGGGTGTGACCTCCCGCGGAGAGAATCAATCCTACACGTGCTATTTACCACAGAAAAATACACAACAGTCCCCAAACACTGGTAAAAATAGATTCCTGGTGGAACTTTTCATTTTTTTAAAAATGTTTTTGTTGGTTTTAGAGAGAGAGGGAGAGGGGTAGAGAGATACATTGATGAGAGAGAAATTTCATCAATAAGCTGCCTCCTGCACTCCCTGCACTGAACCAAGCCCACAGCCCAGGCATGTGCCCTGCCCAGGAGTCAAACTGGTGACCTGTTGGTTCCTGGGTCGACACTCAATCCCTGAGCCACACTGGCCAGGCTGATACTTTAAAAAAACTAACAGCCCTAGCTGGTTTGGCTCAGTGGGTAGAGCGCTGGCCTGCGGACTGAAGGGTCCCAGGTTCGATTCTGGTCAAGGGCACATGCCCAGGTTTCGGGCTCAATCCCCAGTAGGGGGTGTGCAGGAGGCAGCCGATCAATGATTCTCTCTTGTCATTGATGTTTCTATCTCTCTCTCCCTTTCTCTCTGAAATCAATAAAAATATATTTAAAAATAAATAACTAAATAAACAACAAAACTAATACTGCAAGTGAACAGGGAAAGCACAACAGCCTTGGGAGAGCAAATACTCTTGTGTTTGCAAGAGGCAAAAGTTAGCTTTTGAGAAAATCCAACTGTAGGAGATTATGACTAAGCTCTCATTGCTCAGTAGAACTCGCCTCTTCTCCGAGCTGTATGATGCAAGGGGGACTGGGGGTTACTTTATGGTGGGCGGATGTGAAGTGTGACAGGAGTTTGGCCCTTGGAAAAGGAAACCCAAAAGCTAGGTGGTTGGTAGAGACAGCTTAAGGCAAAGTGTCCGAATTCTTTGGGGAGATGAGAAAACCTGAGGTTGTGAAGCAGTTTGCGGAAAAGCCACCTCTTTAGGAAGTTGGTGAGGGCACGTTGCTTTAGCAGGTCCTACAGAGCGGAAAAGGGGATGCACAGACCAGGGCTTCATCCGAGACTTTCCAGACCCAGTGCCGGGCATGTAGCACATGCGTGACTAGTACTTGCCAAACAAGGAGTGGAAGTGCCAGCGAGCCCACGGGTGAGCTCCATCCTCCAGAAAGGCCGGTTCACATCGGCTTCCAGTCACTCTTTGTAAGGAGGCCAACGCTGTGATAGTGCTTCCCTCACTAGTCACACCTTTTTTCTGTGCTCAAGAGTAGTAGCCATGAAGGGTCCTGCCTAAATCATCTGGTGTCCGCTCCCTCCCAGCTCCTCTGCTTCTAGACTAGCTTGTAAAAGCTCATGTCAAACCCATGTGCCCCTAGAGCTGCCCCCTCAAAATACTGGGGAAAGCATCTGTCTCCAAAGACCGTGGTTGGCCCTTTCATTTGTCACATTGAGATCAATCTACCTTTCTTTTTCGCCAACTCACATTTCCACAAGTCACCCCAAGGCAGGTGGTAGGAGAAACATGTTTATTTGGTTCTTGAATCAAGAAATGTATCGGAAGTGACATCTTCTAATGAATTTAATTATTCCTATGCCTAGCTAACACAATCTTAAAATAGTAATTATCCTTTTTGGGAAGTTGTACATAAACTCACTGGGCTCTTAGACAAGTATGCTGAACTTGACTACTGACCTGACATAGACTTAGAATAAGGCATAACTCTTGCCCCTTCGCCTAAAGAGCCATTTTTATGTGTATTTTAAAAAAATATCTAGTCTAATGAATTAGCCATAATAAGATATCAGTGCTGAAAAATTTTGACAATCAAGTAGAACTTAAGTTCTTATTATTTTACTTTCAAATACAGAGTATACAGGGCAGGGAGTCTAATGATTGATCATTTGAAAAGCTTTTGGAGCCATCTTGTATCTCTTTGAATATCTAATGTTGATTCTTGGTTTGTTCTTTTTTCCTGACTTTGGGGCTTTCCAGTCTGCGGGTCTGCGGGTCCTTTTCAGCTTGGCACCTCCTCCCATGGCTTTGTCTTCCCAAGGGCGGTAGGCAGAAGGCAGCCTCACCTGGCCCAGGTCACTTACGCTCCTCTCCAGTACCACTGAGAAGTGGAAACTGTTATGAGGTCATAAAATGCCTCTCTTAGACTTCTCCCAGGAGATTCCCCTTCAGTCATCCATAGCTCCTTTCCACTCTATCCACAGGCTAACTCAAGGAAAAAGTAAGATTTGTTAAGTGACCTTCCCCAGAGCCAAGCAACAGGATGGTGGTCTAGCTCCCAAACCTCTCTTGGATTCCTGGCTTTTGCTCACAGAGCCAACATAAAAATGGTGAAAAAATAAAATGAGGTTGACATGGAAATCACACCATTTAACATCTAGCTTTGGGTGCAGTATACACAACTACAGGCCATGGGAACACAGCTCTAACCACCTTGTTCTTACTTCTCTGCACTGTAGGTATAACCATGTATGCTGTCGGGGTAGGAAAAGCCATCGAGGAAGAACTGCAAGAGATTGCCTCCAAGCCCACGGACAAGCATCTCTTCTACGCCGAGGACTTCAGCACGATGGGCGAGATAAGTGAAAAGCTAAAGAAAGGCATATGTGAAGGTACTAGAGCTTACGTCTAGGAGAGAGCTTAGCAAACGGGGCAGCTGAACCCTTGAATGAGAAATTCTCAACCCATTCCCTCAAGGGGCTCAGAAAAGTGTCTCCCTGCGGTGCAGGGCCAGTGACACCTGTAAACACACGCACAGAGGGCGGAAGAGGGGTCAGAGGAGACAAAAGTAACCGCCAACGTGCGTGGTGATGCTGTGCTGAGCGGTGTGATAGCGCTTTGACACACTGGCATACTCAATCCTCACAAAACTCTTTTGGAGATGGTCATTTAAGAAACCATTTTATATATCGGGAGGGCTGATGCGCAACTTCAGGGTATGGCTGTAAGTGGGGGGGAAGGGATGGTAGCCCTTTCTAGTCCACTGTAGACAATGAAAGAATGTCTCCGGGCATGGGCTCCATCTGCTTGTAGAACATTAGGCTGCCCTTTAGGCAGTGATGGCGAACCTATAACACGCGTGTCAGAGGTGACACGCGAACTCATTTTTTTGGTTGATTTTTCTTTGTTAAATGGCATTTAAATATATAAAATAAATATCAAAAATATAAATCTTTGTTTGACTATGGTTGCAAAGATCAAAAAATTTCTATATGTGACACGGCACCAGAGTTAAGTTAGGGTTTTTCAAAATGCTGACACGCCGAGCTCAAAAGGTTCGCCATCACTGCCTTTAGGATTTAGATTTATGTACACGAGCTCCCTCTGCTTTTCTCGTTTACTGTGCCACGTCAGGCCTGCTGACATGTAGCAGTTCTGCCCATTTTCCCTTTTCCTCCTGTCCCAGGTTCAGTCACCAATAAAATCCCAGTCTAAGTGATATACCTTATTCCTCTCTAAAAGAAGGGGACGGGGAGGGAAGGCCTTTCAGATTTCTAATCTGAGTAGATAATGTTTTGCCTCTAGGCCAGGGGTGGGGAACCTTTTTCCTGCCAAGGGCCATTTGGATATTTATAGCATCATTCACTCAACACATTGCTGACCAGTAGTTTTATTGCTAGCTTTACCCAGTGGCCAGATAAGTTACTGTTGAACGAGTACAAAAAACGTTTTACATGAATGTTAAAGGCACACTTGAAAATTAAATACCCATTGCATTTTGAAGTTATTTATTACATGTTCTTACAAGCTATCTTTTTAAAGTATGATACTTTGTAAAACACTGTAATATGAAGCGAGAATTCTCATGATCCGTCCGCATAATATATTTAATATACATTTATGTTGCTATAGACAAAGCTCCTAGATTTATTGAATTTTGAGCCTGACCTGTGGCTGCCTGGCAGGGCCAGACCAAATGATAAGGCCCATTCCAGTGGAAAAGCTTCAAGAAGAGCATTGCCACTGCAACTTGATGCTTGAACTTTCCCCACCTCACCTCTTACACATGGTATTTGGGGTATTCCTAAGCAGCACGTAAGGGGTCCAGGCTTCCCCCAGTAGAGAACTCTCGAGTGGTCTTGTAGCCAAGTGCTCTTTGGATCTGTGGTGTTAGCAAATGAAACTGAAAAACCCTGGGTTCCATCAGGGAGGTAAGGAGCTGGTCTGGGACCAGTTTCCCGAATGACATGTGTGCATGCGGACAACTGTCACCCCTTCTGGTCATCTTTTCCCTCTCAGCTCTGGAAGACTCTGACGGAAGTCAGGACTCCCCAGCTGGGGAATTGCCAAAGAGGGGTCACCAGCCAACAGGTAAGTAAAAATCAGTGTTCTCAGAGCCTTTGGTGGAAGCTCCCACCATGGCTTCCCCCCAGACAGAAATTGTAAAGAGATGAAAGCAAGAGCTGAACTATAACTGTGGCTCTTCCCCTTGATCAGACAGGAAACACTGACTCCACACCTTAAGCCATGTTTGGTAATAGCCTCTCTGAGTCTCATTACCAAAGTTTTTCCCAAAGTCAAGTTGTGTGCCCCGTGCTAGGAACACCACGTACCTTACTCTGATCACTGGCAGCTTTTTACACCACAGCCAGGTTAGGCAGGGTTGACTTCACTTGTCTTTCTCTTTACAGAATCTGAGCCAGTCACCATAAATATCCAAGACCTACTTTCCTGTTCTAATTTTGCAGTGCAACACAGGTATCTGTTTGAAGAAGACAGTCTTTCACGGTCTGCACAAAAACTGTTCCATTCCACAAAATCTTCAGGTAATTCCTAGTAGAATATGAGTATAGGTCAGTGATGGCGAACCTATGACACGCGTGTCAGAGGTGACACGCGAGCTCATATTTTTGGTTGATTTTTCTTTGTTAAATGGCATTTAAATATATAAAATAAATATCAAAAATATGTCTTTGTTTTACTATGGTTGCAAATATCAAAAAATTTCTATATGTGACACGGCACCAGAGTTAAGTTAGGGTTTTTCAAAATACTGACACGCTGAGCTCAAAAGGTTCGCCATCACTGCTATAGGTTACCTTGATAACAGCCTCTTCGCTTGCCAACAAACTCAGTGTAAAAGAGGAAAGAAAGGAGGAATGAGGAAATCAGGTGGGGAAAAGAGAACGTAAGTAAAATGAGATCTAAAAAGAGGAACTGAAGTGGTCTCCCCATCCACAGTACAGGCCACTTCGGAGCTGGAAGGCTTCCCTGGGTTTACGGGATCTGGCTGTGTGGAAAAAGTTGAACATTTCTTTCATTACGGTTTCCTCCATCTGCTGATTCAGTCCCATTATTATGCATCTGGGAAATCTGGTGGGCTCACAGAGGTGAACACTTTCCATCTGCTTTCTCAGGAAGTCCTTTGGAAGACAAACCTGATGAATGCAAATGTGAAAACCTCATAATGTTCCAGAACCTTGCAAATGAGGAAGTAAGAAAATTAACACAACGCTATATCCTTTTCTGGTTTTGTGCTTCTGTATGGAATGCAGAGAACATTATCAAACCACCCCAAGCACAAAGGAAGTCATTTCCATGATGCCAAGAGCAGTGAGCTCCGGGAAGGCTTCTTTCTCAAGCAGCCTGATGGGGTCTGGGAGCCAAGGGTGAGCCCAGCTTAGTGCAAGGCTCAACCACGGAGCTGCCGTCTGCTGTTCTGGAGGGCTTAGCAGTAAGGCCAGTCGGCCAGTCAGTACGCGGAGGAAAGGAACACACATGTAGTGCACTCCCTCTCTGCGGGGAGAAAATGGAGGCTATGTCCCGATCGGAAGTATACCAAAGGTATAGTATCAGGGGCAAAGCACGTTGTGGAACCAAGAGGTTTCAAAGTCCCTCTAAACTCCAAGCTTTTCCTTTGGCCCCAACCCACACTGTAGCCACATTTGGTCAGTGTTTAGTTTCTAGAGGACTGGGGTTGGGTTTTTTGTTTTTGGTTTGGCAGCAAAGATCTTTTATATCAGCACTCTGAGATGAAACATTCCACCAAGGGAACAGCAGGATCCAGTGATTCATTAAAACAATATTACAAATAAGAGGAATGCTTTGGGATAATGGAGAAATGAAGATTTAGCACTTTACACACGGAACAGCCTGCCAACTGCTCCGAACTTATTAGTCAGCGTACTAAAGCTGGCTTGTATCTATCTCAACACGGACCCATCAGCCAGTCAGTAGGGAAATGGTTTAATTCAGAACTATTTGTGTCAGTGGGTTTCTATAAGGAACAACATATAGCAATTACCTTTCTGAAAACTGGAAATATGGTCCCCTAAAAAAATATGACTGATTAACACATCAGGGCTCTCATTCTGCCAGCAAGAGGGTGGGTGGAAGGTATTAAGGAGCTAACAGGAAGACAAGTGCCTATTCGAATGAGCCTCTCCTCTTCCTTTTCCCCACCTCAACTCTGAGGGTCTACTTCACAAGAGACTAAGAAGTTTTATATCAAAGAGCACAGGTCAGCAGTCTTCAAGGTTGCTACCCTTTGGCCATACCTGACCTAAGTGAAAACTCCCCATTTCTCTCCTGACTTGAGAGATGGCCATATCTTACTTTCCAAGGCTTAATCCTTTTATTCTCTTCACTACATCACCAACATTATCAATTCTGGCTCACAGAGGTGTGTTACTGCAAACTAATTTATAAGTAAGAAGTCTGATTAGAAATTTAAAAAAAAATAAGTTGAACCAAGCTATCCTGCTTTGATGTTTTAACTCCAAAAAAGTCTTGGTAGCATGTGTTAATAGTATAAATTTACAAGTCAGGTTTTAAAATTACTTAACAGAAATAGGAGGGGAAAAGCCTTATATTTTTAGGACAAATTTTTATGTAGGTAAATCAAGTGATATTTAAATGTAAATAAAAATGAGCGATTCCTCTTCCTTAATTTGAGATGTACTAGAAGAAATGACACAGAGAATGGAAGCCCTAGAAAATCGTCTGAGATACAGATGAAGATTGGAAATACTCTGTATTTGTATGTCATTGTATCAAGGACTACAATGAAAGCGGTTCAGAGCCCCAAAGCTCAGGCTATCGCTAATTCCGTAAGGTTGTAAACATGGTTAGTACTGAGAAAGCTGGTTCGCTATGGCACAGAGGCAAAAAGTAGACACTAACTTGTATAAACTTAATGAGGAAAAAAAATCCTTCAGAATCCTAAAATGAGTTTACCAAATGAGAACACATAAGCTATGCAAGATACTCTGTAACATACTGTGGACATGATCTGCTTTTGCCCCATCCTCCCTTAGAATGTTGCAATTGCATTGGACTACCAAGTAAAGTTTGCACGGTCTTACTGCTGTAGAACACTGGCCATAGGAAAAGCTATTTTTTGTATTGGACTTTACCTTGATATATGTATATGGACGTATGCATAAAATCATAGGACATGTACTTGTGTAACAAGTTGTTTTTTTAATACAATATTAAAATTCACTTCAGAGATGGCACTCTGTGTAAAATTCTTAGTTTAAATGCAAGATGTAAACATGAGATATGACCAATATGCGTATGAAAGAAATGTTGAATCTCACTGGTAATCAGGAAAATGCAGGTTAAAACAATGGCTTGGCAAAAATGAGTATGTCTCACTATTAACACGTGTTGGAAAGGATGTGGAAATCTGGGGCTCTTGTACAACTAGCCTCGGCATTTTAGCAGGTATGAGACTTATGCAAGAATGTTGCTAGAATATACCAAAGTCACAAATTAGAAACAGTCTGATCAGGAGGGTAACTGATGAATTGTGGCATAATCCATAGTTCAGAAATAATATACAGCATTTAAAAGGAATACACCTACATGTATACATGGTTAAACTAAAAAACAAAGTTAAATTTAAAAAGCCAATGTTAAAGTATGTTTAGCGTACCATTTCTGTAAATGTAAAGAAACCCTCAAACACAACTATTTGTTCAGATACATAAATATGTACATTTAAGTACAAAGAAATGTTCTGGAAGGATATACACAATAGTGGTTGTCCCTGGGAAAAAGAAGTGGGAATGGAGACAAGGCCAAAGGAGACTTCAGGTGGATCAGGTCAAGGCATCTAGAGCAGCAAGAAAACACCGCAGGTGGCAGTTTCATTAGGAAATGAAGACACCCAAAAGAGATCCACCCATCGATTCGGGAGGCCAACTGATGCCTTACAAAGTACCTTGAATAAGCTTTTGTTTAAATATTTCAAGACAGCCCAGCTGGTGTGGCTCAGTGGTTGAGCATCAACTCATGAACCAGGTCATGGTTTAATTCCCGACTAGGGCACATGCCAGGGTTTTGGGCTCAATCCCCAGTAAGTAGCGTGCATGAGGCAACTGGTGATGTTTCTCTCTCCCTCCCTGAAATCAGTAAGAGCATATTTTTTTAAAAATTATAAAAGTTTATTATTTCAAGACAAGCGTTTCCATCAGAATGTTCTCCCAAAGGGCAGTGTGGTACAGTAGGAACACCTAGGCTCAATCTATCTGAAAATGATTCTTTCCAAGTATGAAATGCATAATTCAAAGTCTAGTTTATATCTGAGTCATCCACTTGACCCAGTAAACAGATTTTCATTAGGAAGCATTGATTTGGGTTGGCATTACCCTTTGAGATGTAATTGACTCCATTCTACTTCACTTTCTGTTGAGTCCTGGCTCCCTCTAGTGGAGGAAGTACATTACATAATGGTTAATGTTCAAGATGTTCAAGACCCATTATCAACAAGATGAAGATGAAATTCTGGACTAGAAAGCCACAACCATATCAATGAGAATTAAGTAAAGCTTTAAGCCCTAAAAGTCATTATTCATTCTGGTTTTTGAATTTTTATTATGTGCCAACCACATAATCAATGATAAAATGTTGAAAATATTAAGTCCCAGGGAGTGGGCTGGAGGGGGTCAATGGGGGACATATGTAACCTTCAACAATAAAGATTAAAAAAAGAAAGAAAGAAAATGTTAAGTCCCTAGCCTCTGGAACCTTAGTTTAATGAGACGGATGTGAATGCCATAAGGTTCCATGGTAACTCAGAGGCACCCAATCTAGACTGGGAGAGGATGTTGGGGTGACCTGAAGGGAAAGAAACCAGATACCACAAGTAGAGGGAGCAGCAAGTCTAAGTTGGAAATAACAATTGCAAGAGAGAATATCAGAGAACTGTTTTCCATGAACCAGATGACTATCTTCCAGAAAGTCCAACAAAGTTTGGTTTCTTCTCTATATAACTTTTGCTCCTGCTATACCATAGACTGCAATTAACACTCAAAATCCAACCTCTTCTTTGGGACATTTAGAAAAAAATCTCTCAACATAGGTATGGGACTAAATATAATTGGCTGGAACGTCTAGTACCCTACATACACCAGCTTTCCAACCAAATATAATCAGAAGAGAACATTTAAAAATAACACCTTAGACCTTCCCAGATCTTAGCTTTTAAAAAAACTTATTTTATTGATTTCTGAGAGGAAGGAAAGGGAGAGAAACATCAATGATGAAAGTCATTGATCGGCTGCCTACTGCATGCCCCCCACTGGGGATTGAGTCCACAACCTGGGCAAGTGCCCTTGACTGGAATCAAACCCCGGACCCTTCAGTCTGAGCAAAACCAGCTAGGGCCAGATCTTGGCATTTTTTTTAAATTCTGGCAGCACTTGAATGGCATTTCATCATAGCTGCCTTGGACCATAAGGTGTTTTCTGTCTTTTGCTTAAAACTCCTTTTCTTGAACTCTAAAACCCTTTCTTACTAAAACAATGGTGAGTGCACAAGCATATATAAAATGGTGAAAGCCTGCCCATCCGGTGTGGCTCAGTGGTAGAGCATTGACCTATGAACCAGGAGGTCATGGTTCGATTTTTGGTCAGGGCACATGCCTGGGTTTTGGGCTCAATCCCCAGGGTCATGCAAGAGGCAGCCAATCAATGATTCTCTCTCACCACTGATGTTTCTATTATCTCTCCCTTACCCTTTCTCTCGGAAATCATTAAAAATATATTTCAAAAAAGTAATAAGGTAAAAGCTAAATGATCATATAGCATATTATCATCACTACCTAGGAGAAGACCCTAGAAACCATAAAGTATTTCCTAAAATCCATCATTAAAAAAATGCCACAGCCAATACTGGAACCTACAATACTTGTATTCTTCAGGTCACCACCCCTTAAGAAATTAAATTGGAAATAGCCAACCTGGAGGGACAAAGTAATTAGCTGCAAGGTCAATCTGAAAGGAGAAATTGAACAAGTAGGTGGAAAATACATGCATAAGATTGAAACATTTTGAACCACAGAAACAGACTAATAACATTAGGCCAGCAGTAGTCTAAGCAATTCTTATCAAGGATAAAGATTTCAAACACTTTAAACCACCTTGGGTACACCAGTGTTTGCATATGCAAACATGAGCACCTCAGGACACTTACAAATTTTTATAACTCTGTGGTTCTTAACCGAGAGATGATACTTTGAAACTGTGGGGTGACACGTGGAGGAGTTAGTGACAAAGAAGGAAAACCAGGAATAGCCTGTAGTATCCACAGCAAAGAACTGTCCCACTGAAAAATGTCAGTTCTCCCCAACTGAGTAACCGAACCAGTAAAACTCTAGTTCATAACAGCTAATCCCCAAATTATGTCCATAAACTCAGATTAACATCAGAGACAAAAATCATGGCATATTAGCCTGAAAAAGACCAATTCCCTCACTTGTGAAACTGGGAATTTGACTTACCCATTGTTGTGTAACTATTATAAGAGGGAGTCCTTTGCCTCCAAGTTCAGTAAATACCTCACCTTCTAGATAATGTACTGAAAGGCATCCTCATCTGTCTTCACTCTTCTACCATCAAAACCTCCCTGACAAAGCTGACTGATTCCGAAGTCCAAAGACATTGTCATTTTGACACCTCTGCAACCTCCCTTAGAGCCCAAGCAGACTGTGTAGGGTACCAGCACTACTCAACTCTGTAAACTGAGATGTATATAAATCAGTACCCCCCCACACCAAGATGAATTCCTCTGAATGTTTTTTCCAAGCGATATTAACAGACATACCTGGGAGATGTAATATGCAGCGACAAAATTTGGGGCAGGTGGCACATATTTAATTCTTTGATACTCAGATTTGGTAGATTTAAGGTGAATTATTAATTGTAATTGTGTGTTTCAAATCTACTGCCTCTCAAACACAAATATAAATGCCAACAATGTCCTGAGACTGGAATCATGAAAATCGAATCTCTTAAAAATCCAGTACAGGGAAGGAACTCTGTGGGAACTGGGAACTCTTAACCTAAAGGTCTTGCCACATCTAGCTGCCTCCTCCTCTAATCCTATCTTCAGGAAAGTGTAGTGAAACAAGAAGATACAAAATAACGGAAGTGAATGCAGTTTTTAAACCAAGCTCTGGCCAATTTTATTAAAGAAAAATTTCCCATGATTTACTTTTCACCAGTCTGTTCTGGCATGCTTCTAATGATATCAGAATCACCTGGAAAATAAAACAATAATAATTTTACAATTCATTTAATGGCAACTGGTAATCATGAAATTAACAGCGGTTATCTTCAAGTTATGCACTAGCTGTCCTGCCATTTCCTGAGGTTGATCATATATATCAGACTTGGTTTATCACCAGCATTTAGAAAGCCAGACCTAGGGAAAGAACTAGGTCTGGGGACACATGCATGGTCTTAATATAGCGAATGTTTAGCCTGCCCTGATTATCACAAAATCAGAACAGCGAGAATATTCGCAGTATTTTATGAATTAAAACAAGTTCAAAACACGTGCAGTTGACCCTTAAAATCAGGGATTAGGGGTGCTGACCCCTATGTGTAACTTAAGTCGGCCTTCTACACATGTATTCCCAACCACAGATTGAAACTACTGTCTTTGTTCTATAGTTGGTGAATCCACGGATGGGAAAACCATAGAAAGAAATCTGTATATGTGACTCATGAAGTTCAAAATTGTGTTTTTCAAGAGTCAATTGCTTTCCACCAATGTTTCCTCTCTGTTTAAGCAGCCAGTAGAGATTACTTTCTTCTATTCACCTGATCAATTCTCTATGAAATAAGGATATCCTTTAATATATCCAAATTATCACCATCTGAACTCAGGAACCAGTATAGCAAATACTTATATTACATTACAAAGAAAATAATATACAATTTAAGAAGCATACCTGGGTCAATGATAGCCAGTGTGCATACCCTGTAGTATTTTCCACACGCTGTGCCCAATTCAATATTATTGCCACTGTAGTGATGGACACCAGTCTTGGCCAACATGGCATAGTACTCTATTTCAGATTTCCTTTGGGAACCAAAAAAGGGCAAATAAATGTCATACCAAATGACTGACAGACTAAGTATTTACCACCTCTCTCATTAGTTTTAATGCTGGTGAGGCCTTCCAACAGTAAATAAGCCAGTTATTACTATTTTTATCCAGTTATTACTCTTAAGAACCTATTTCATTGGCCAATACAAACCATCCTTTACTTGGATCCCTTACAAAAGATATGAGACAACCAGCAAAAATCTACCGAACACCTACGTTTAAGACGGCATCTATGCTCATGGAGAAGAGGGTAGGGTGCAAAACCAAAGCATTATTTACTTAGTGTTTACTGCATACCGGATACTTTACAGAATAAGAAATGGAGGAATCAGAATTCAAACTTATGTTACCCTGAAAAGATGGTCCACTGCTATCACCCTTTGATGCGGAATCGTAGATTGGAGGTGATATTACCCAGAATTAACGTTTCTAGCAATTGAGTAGGTAGATATTAGTGGCTTCACAAATTTGACGGGAGTTCTAACAGAACTTTGCTCCTACTCAAAGTGTGGATCCAGACCAGCAGTGGTGTCACAAGGGGCTTGTTAGAAATGCATCATCTCAGGCCCATTCAGACCCCAAATCAGAACCTGCAATTCACTCCTGTGTTCATGTCTGAGAAGCACTGCTATAGACAGCAGGCTAAAGAGGAATGCCTGAAACAAGACCAAACTATGGGGTGGGGAGCACTCCCGTCAGTACATACATCCCTATAAAATGCTACGTGATGCATCATCACTGAAAACCAACATGGGTAGGGGGCTGATCATGGCTTATACTCTGTAAGTTCTAAGTTTATTTAACTTATTTACAATGCCCACTAAGTTCAATTTTAAAAGTTGAAAAAACTGTGGCTGAGAACTGACATGGGAGGATGAACTAGGACCTAGTGGTTCTCAACCTTCCTAATGCCACAACCCTTTAATACAGTTCCTCATGTTGTGGTGACCCCCAAATTCATTGTTACAAATTGAACACAATTAAAGCATAGTGATTAATCACAAAAACAATATGTAATTATATATGTGTTTTCCAATGGTCTTGGGCCACCCCTGTGAAAGGGTCGTTCCACCTCCAAAGGGGTCGCGGCCCACAGGTTGAGAACCGCTGAACTAGGTGATTCTATGACAGTCTGCAACTCCACGGGTCATCCTGAACTTCCCTGAACTAGCTTTTCTACACCAAAACGAGTTCAGACAATGAAGCACTTTTAGAGCATCTCAAAGCTAAATGACCAAAGACACAGCACAAAATACATGTAAAAACAACATCGATGTATGTGCCCCCCTCAAATTTTGACATTATGATCTTTATCATTTCTGACCCATTTCTCCCGTAAGGTAAGCTTACACGGGGAGAAAACATGCTGGGGGTGGGGGGTGGAGTGGGAATCCAGAGCCTAACACCGAAACAGCTAAGTCATTCACAATAGCAGCCTCCTGCCAAGTGTTCGCTTATAAAACAGATCTTATATCATCTCGAGTGCACGCCGCACATTCGCTCCCGACGAACTGGCAGGGAGCGCACACACCTCAAGGCCGGGCAGTTGTTGGCCAGGATGACCAGCTTCGCTTTGCCTTGTCGGATCATCTTCAGCGTCTGCTTGTAGCCCAGCACGTACTTCCCGCTTTTCATCACCAGCTGGAGCCTGGAGTTGATCGACTCCAACGACTTTTTCTACAAAGCAAACATTTACCGTGCATCTGAAAGGCCTGGTGCGGAACCACCGCAAAGCTGGACCCAGCTTTCTGCAAGCCGAGACCATGAATAAAATAAACCCTCCGAAGGCCAGGTCCCAAGTCCTTGACAGGCCCAATCGGGTTTCTTTCGGGACCCCCCCGAATCCATCGGGCGTGCTGTCTCCCCAGGGTGCTCCCATGCCCGCCCCGCCGCCGAGACAGCTCCCCACGTGAACCGGCTTCCGGCCCGGCCCGCTCCACTCACCGTCTTCTTTGCGGCCACCATCTTCCTGCCTCAAGTGCGGGACGGCCCCCAACCTACAACACACGGAGCACAGGGAAGGGAGCTCAGGAACCCGAGGTCCAATGGCAACCCGCGGGGCCCCCCGCGAGGCGAAAGCGCCAGCCGCTGGAGCCCACTCACCAGATGCAGCCGCCAAGATGGCCGGGGAGCGAGAAAGGAAGTAGTTCCCACAATGCAAAGCTCTTCACCACCCAGCCGGGAGCCCCGACCGGAAGCGGAAGCAGATCGCAAGCGGAAAAGGCGGGGCAAGAAGGGATGGACCGCTCCGGTTGCTATAGGTACGGCTGGGGAGGGCGGCCGGGGTGCTGTGAGCTGAAACCAGCCGAGTGCTTGAGGCCGGCCCTGCTCGTGGCTCTGGCTTCCAGCTGCGGCCTGAGGAGCCGCGGTCGGCGGAGCCGGTTGGGAACCGGAGAACCGGCTGAAGGTGAGGCGGGAGGAGCGGCGAGCAGAGGCGGCGCGGCTGCACCACGGCCTCCGCGCTGCTGCTCTTCTCTGCCCGAAGCCGAGGCTCTCGGAGAGCGGGAGGAGGGCGGCGCGGGTCTGCCCTCGCCGTCCCTGTCGGCATTTCCGGGGCCAACGCAGCTGCCTGCCCGCCCCTGCCCTCGCCCTGGTTGCTGGTTCCTCCAAGAACCGTAGCGCCCTGCCCTGGCTTCCTCAAACCCACCTCTTTCTTGGCCGTGTTGGTGTCAAACTTGTAAGCCGAATTTGCACAGAGGGAGGAATAATAATTTACTTATTTTTAAGAATAAGTTTTTACTGATTTTAGAGATAGAGAGGAAGGGAGAAGGAAACATCCATTGACCGGAGATCGAATCCACAACTGGGCATGTACCCTGAGCGGGAATCGAACCCGCCACCTCCTGGTGTACGGGAGGACGCTCCAACCAATTGAGCAATACTGGCCAGGGCTCAAATAGACTTAAAAGAATCCTCTACATGTTTGGATGTATTATTATTTTTTTAAATGTATTTTTATTGATTTCAGAGAGGGAAGAAGAGGGAGAGAGGTAGAAACATCAATGAAGAGAGAATCATTGATCGGCTGCCTCCTGCGCGCCCCCTCCTTGAGGATCAAGCCTGCAACCCCGGCATGTGCCCTTGAATGGAATTGAACCCGGGACTCTTCAGTCCGCAGACCGATGCTCCATCCACTGAGCCAAACCTGCTAGGGCTGGATGTATTATTTTATTTAACATCAATGTACACCCTGATCCCGAAACCACTCTGGTGTACAGGATGATGCCAACCAACTGAGCCACGCCAGCCATTCTTAACCAATATATACATATTTGTATATGCATGGAAAGTTCAAGTTTGGGAAGCTAATTAGCAAACTTTTCTCTGGATGAAAGATGAGAAAAGTAGATCGTCAGGAGGGAATATTTACTCTTTATGTATTTCAGTAGTGCTTAAATTGTTTCACATTAAATTATTTCACAGCATGCATTAGTTATGTGAAAAGCTCCTTTTTAATAATGTGGTTATTTTAATTAGTTCTTGTGAAACATCAATTATGTCTTCAAGCAGTATGGCTCTCAGATCACCTGATTCAGAATCACCTTGAATTCTGACTCCTGGGCCCCACCCAGGTCTGTAGAAGAAATCTCTGGATGTGGGGCCTTGGTATCTGAGTTTAATAAGCAGCCTTGAAGGTGCCTATCAATACTAAAATTTGAGAAAGATAACTAAAGAATGAGATAGCCAAATTAGTGTTGAGGCATGCCTGCTTAGAGATATAAACAAAAACGATGCCTTACACTTTTATATGGAGCTCTATATTTTCAAAGCTTTTTGATACTTTCCAAGGTAATCAGAATATTACCCCCATTTTAGAGAGTGAATGATTAAAACACTAGCGATGACTTTCCTGATGTGATTTTCATTATGATACCAAGTTTCTGGTCCTTAGTGTATGTTTTTACTATACATTAAAGAAAGGGTTAGTTACTTTCTCTCGGCGATCTTAGGGTGTTTTGTACTAGAAATCAGAGAAGCTCAGCACACAGTGTGTATGAATTATGACCACAAAATGCCTGAGAATCCTTCCTAGGGAATCTTAACTGATTCTGCTGACTCTCTTTGGGACAGACTTAGGATCTTTGTTTTTCTATTTAATACCTGCATGACTTTGGGCAAATCTCAGTTTCTTCAGTAAAACTAGAATAATACTGTCTACCTCATAGTATTGTAAGGATCAAAATAAATGTAACAGTGTATAAAGTACCTAGCACAGGGTCCTGTACAGAATAAGTGTATAGTGTATGTTAGTTCCCTTCCTCAATCTCACTGCTACCTCCCCAACCTCTCCATCACAGCCACCTGCCCACAGCTGAAGTCATCCACATCACAAAACCTATGCACTAGAGCAGTGGTTCTCAACCTTGGCTGCACATTAGAATCACCTGGGAATCTTTTTAAAATCCTGATTTGTGGCCCCACCCCATAACAAAGAAACAGAATTTCCGGAGGATGAGGCCCAGAAATCAGGATTTTAAAAAGACTCCCAGGTGATTCTAATGTGCAGCCAAGGTTGAGAACCACTGCACTAGAGGAAGAAACACTTGCCATGCAAGAATTGACAGTCAAATCCTTTGGCTCATGAAGATTTTGTAAATATTTTCACACATATTTATTAGAGCAGGAGTTGGCAGATTTTTTCTGTAAAGACCAAACGGTAAGAATTTTATGCCTTTTAAGCCATATGGTCTCTGTGCAACTACTGGATTGTAGTGTAGCACAAAAGCAGCCACAGACGATATGTAAATGAGCGAGTGTGGCTGTGTTCCAATAAGACCTTATTTACAAAATCAGGCAGCTGTCCGGACTTGGTCATATGGGTGAGCCCCAATCCAATATGACTGGTGTCCTTTTGAGATGAGAGTAGGACACAGACATGCATGGCAGGAAGACCACGTGAAGACACATGGAGACTGCCATCGACCAGCCAAGGAGAGAGGCCTCTGAGTGAAACTAACCCCACTGACATCTTGATTTTAGACTTCTAGTCTCAGAATTGTGAGAAAATAAGTTTCTGTTAAGTCAGCCAATTTCTGGTACCTTGTTATATAGCAGCCTTAACAAACTAACACAGATGATAACATAACCATTGAATAATGTAAAAATTCATGGGTATTCACTGATACAAGTGAATTTTAAAGGGAGGAAAAGGGAAAGTGCTCCCTTAATATAGAATTCAGAAGGAATAGTGTAATTAAAATGATCACATTTCATAACTATCATAAACATAATTGATCCAAATAAGATTAATATACTAGAGGCCCGGTGCATGAAATTCGTGCATGGAGGGGGTCCCCTCAGCCTAGCCTGCACCCTCTTCAATCCAGAATCCCTCTCACAATCCAGGACCGCTGGCTCCTAACTGCTCACCTGCCTGCCTGCCTGATTCCCCTAACTGCCCCCCCTGCCAGCCTGATCACCCCTAACCACCTCTGCCTGCTGGCCTGATCGCCCCTAACTGCCCCCCCTGCCGGCCTGGTGCCTCCCACTGCCCCCCAACCCCCGCTGGCCTGGTTGCCCCTAACTGCCCCCCCTGCTGGCCTGGTTGCCCCCCGCCTGCCTGGTCACCCCATACAGCCTGCTGTTTGGTCGTCCATCCAGTTGTTTTGGTTGTGACAGCCCCTGGCTTTTTATATATTAGGATGCTGGAAGTGGGAGAGTTTGATGAGAAATAGGATGTTTACTTAAAGTGTCCCCCATAAATTACAGATTAAAAAAGTAACTTTTTAATAAAGAAACTTGGCAGACATTGTCTTAATTACAAGCCTCTTCATAGGAATACACAAACAACATAATGTGAGTGTTCCAGCCCCAAGTGCATCACCTGAAAGTAATCAGGAGGAAACAGACAAACCCAAACTGAGAAAGGTTCTGCGAAATAAATGGCCTGTTCCCTTAAAAAAATGTCAAGGCATTGAAAGACAGGCTGGGGGAATGACTTAAGATGAAAGCAAACTAAAGAGAGGTGCAACAGGCCCTAGCTGGTTTGGCTCAGTGGATAGAGCGTCGGCCTGGGGACTGAAAGGTCCCAGGTTCGATTGGGGCCACATGCCCGGGTTGCGGGATCCAACCTCAGTAGGGGGTGTGCAGGAGGCAGACTCATTGATGTTTCTATCTCTCCCTCTCTGAAATCAATAAATAAAAAAATTTAATAAAAAAGAGAGAGAAAGGTACAACAAGTAAATGCAACATGTGGTTCTGGGTTGGACAACTGACCCAAGACCCAAGCTGAATACGAGGGTGGATTAAGTAGAACTATATCCGCGTTAAACTTCCTTGTGGTAACTGTACTGAAGTTAGGTAAGATTAAAACTGCATCGCAAATGTAGTCCACCAATCAATAGCCACTGCTCACAATCGTCTCCTCCTCTCCCCAGCTGCTTAGAGATGATTCAGAGAATCCCTCCACCCTCTTCCCAACATCATTTCCATTCCTGCTTTCCGGCCTTTCCTACCCGTTCACCTTCTCCTCCCCCGGCTCCTGGCCCCTGTCCTGTTCCTCTGGCTGCGCTGCGCTCCTGGCTCCTAGCTCTCGGTTCCCTTTCCCCTCCAGGTGCGCCCCGCCGCCCCGCGCTCCGCTGTGCGCTTGCGCTCTGCAGCCGCGGGAGCCGGGCCCCGGAGTTGCAGGAACTTCTGCGCCGCGGAGCCGTCGCGCGGGACCCAGGCTCCCGGGCGGATACCGCGTGGGGCTGGGAGCGGCGGCTGCACTCGCCCTCCGGGCCGGGCTCCTGCCCGCGGCGGCGGCGCCACGATGGGCTGCTCCAGCAGCGCCCTCGGCAAGGCCGGCGACAGCCGCAGACTCCCCCAGGGGGAAAAGGGGAATTCGGGTCGGCTCGCTCCCCCGGGGTCCGAAAGTGCGACTGGTGCCCACCCGCCCGGCAGGGGGCGGGCTCCTCCCCGAGGATGGGAGTGGAACCCGAGCGCCGCTGCTGACCCGGGGGGCGGCGGTCCCCGTGCGCCCCGTGCGCCCCGTGCGCCCCGACGCGCGAGGCCAGGGTATGGCACTGGGGTTACTCCGTCTCCGGTGTGCTCGCGGGCATTATATCCTTAAATCTCTTAAACAGATGAGTAATTTTCTGACCTTAACAATAGATGCTATTTAATGTACCAAAAGAACGAAACTTCAGATTATAGAACAGTGTGAATCCCCTGGGAACCATTTCGTTGTGATCGTAAGGGGGGGGGGGGGGAGGAGGGATGTATACCCGTTTTCTATCCAGACCTTCTATCTCCGCCTTGAAGGGTCAGTGTTTCAGCATTGGCCGAAGGCAAAGTGCAGAAAGTACAGACGGACAGTCGCTGCTTCACAGAGGTCCCTGAACTTTTGAAGAGGTCAGATGCACTTTCCCCTTTCCTTGACAAATGCGCAAGGGATGAAAAGTGGCCATCACTGAGTCTTATAAAGAAATTCAAGAAGTATATTTTGAGCTTCAGGTATACAGTATAATAGGTGCTTGGCTAGATGCTGGCGACCCAAGTGCCTCCCCCCCCCCCCCCCCCATCACCACAGAGACTCTGCTTTTGGAGTTTGGAGGTGGAAGAGAGAGACAATAAACAAGTTAAACAAATGACTAAGATAGTTTCTGACAGTGATAAGGGCTGTGAAAAGAATAAAAGCAGATTAATGGAGTAGAGAATGACTGGGTTTTACAGCTGACTCACTTCTTAGGTTTTGAATGGCTAACATTTTGGACAAACCTCTGAAGGTTAGTAAGCAAATTCCTTCAAGCTAGTTTACAGTCTTCTTCAAGACTAACTTTAGGGAAATTTTATACTCTGATTAATTCCTTTTCACAGGTCTTCTTTTAGCACCTTATGTTATTCCTAAAACAGAAATATCTTCCTCTCTGATTTTGTAGTACGGTTTCCATGAATGCTGCTTCAGAGCTCAGACGCTGAGTCCTGGTCAGAAATGTTTTATTGGGGTCATTTTCATGGTCTACGATCGTTTATTTCTAGCTTCAGTAGGTAACAGATAGCAATAAAGAATTTAAAAATAGGCAAAAAACTAAAGCCTATTAAAAGTGATTCCAAACCCCTCATGACTGACAACAATGTGAAAAGATGGAAACCCATTCCTGATGTACCAACCTTTTCCCCAAAGAGTCGAAAGCCGCAGTACCCCAAATATGCTCTCAAAAGGCCAGTGCAAGGAACAATTTCTTTGATGTTTCATGCTTTATCTTGTGAAATCAGGTTGCTTTTGCATTCTGTTCCAAGGGAAAAGCTTGAGGAAGATCCAGCATATTATTTTGGCTCCTCCTATCCCCTGCCATGTCGCAGGTAACCTAGGAGTAGCATCCTGGTTTCAACAGCAGAGCATGAAATCATCATCAATTTTTAAATTGATAAAAACATGAATTGTAGGGGATGTCGCCCTTGGGGAGGGGCAAAAGTATCTAATAGATGGAATGGAATTTTTAATCCTCATAAAATAGTGAGTGACCTTTGAAAAATTATCACTAATATTAATAACCATAAACTTGAGTCACACGTGCTCTCTGTTTATTCATGCTTTCATTGCTGTTCTAAGTTTCATATATGTTGTTCTGAAAGAAATGTTAAAATACCTGACCATCAGTTTCAATGCATAGAAATTTAATTAATACGTTGCATAATATGCTCAATGCACATATTGAGTCAATCAACAGGTGTTTTGCTTCTGAGCCTCATTCAGACAATACTCTCATGTAATTGGATACTATTGTACGTTCATCACCATTTCACCTCCATGATACTGGAAGCCAGATAAATAATTCATTCCTGCTTCTGCAGGTCAAAACTTCTTGATATAAAATCTCAAGTGTGTATGCACTTTTAGATAAAAAACAGTTCAAGTTTGCCCTAGCTGGTTTGGCTCAATGGATAGAGCGTCGGCCTGCAGACTGAAGGGTCCCAGGTTCCATTCCAGCCAAGGGCACATGACTGGGTTGCAGGCTCAATCCCCAGTAGGGGGCGTGCAGGAGGCAGCCAATCAATGATTCTCTCTCATCATTGATGTTTCTATCTCCCTCTCCCTTCCTGTCTAAAATCAATAAAATATATTTAAAAAAACCAAAAAACAAAACAGTCCAAGTTTATTACATGTACTGTACATACATTTACTTCCTGTGCCCCTCCAGTGCCTAACAATGGTTGGTTTAGAATTGGTGAATGAATTACTTTATTTAATCCTTACAACAGTGCTATGACTTTAAGTCTTACGATTTCTCCATTTTATAGAAAAGAGTAAATAATTTGCCCAAGATTATGGAGCTCCTTAAGAGTCAGAGCTGGGCTTTGAATTCAGGTACTCTGATTCCAGAACTTGACCTATTCCTCCATAAACCAGCTTGTGATAACTAAATTTAAATCTGTTTTGGCCTTATATCACTCTTGATTGCCATTAGAGGGTGGTTATCCACTATGCAAACAATAAAAGAAATATAGAGTATAATAGAGTATTTATTGTGATCTCTAAATTAGATATACTGTATATTATATAAGTATACAAATATGATATATGTAATTCATACATATATAAATACTATAACTATAATGTTATAATAAATATTTATCTCTAAATAAGAGTCAGTAAAATATGAAGTTTATATTTGCTTCCAAGTTTAACTGGAAATATTTGGAGGACATTTAGCCTTAGAGATATTTTAAACAGAGTATATAAGATATGAAGAAACTTCCAATGGCTTTCCACAGAGATACAGATAATCTTTATATCATAAGATATTCTTTTAAATTCACAATATCAACCTTCGAATCCCATGGGTTAAAGCGAAAATAGAGCAAGTAGCCTGAAGACTGGATTTACGTTGACAGTTCCATCTAACAACTTTCTGCTGCTGGCTTAAGAACTGTTTGTTATACATGATGCAGTATTATCAGCAAAAGAATCATAAATAATGGGTTGAACTAGATTACCTCTTAAGATCTCATAGCTCTTAAATCTTGTAAAACTAAAATATGAAGGTACTTATTTTCTGGGCTCCAATTTAAATCTAATAGCAGCTCTTGGTCAGGGAGCTGCTATGCTGAATAGGAAAACCCATTCACATGACGACATCAGTCTGACCCATCAATCCTCAATACCACCGAGCTCCCATCACCTCCAAGACCACTGACGAGGGAAAGAAGTAGAGAGTGGCCTATGATTGTAAGTCATTAATTAGTGCTACTCAAAGTACAGAACAGTGCCTGGTACCTGATAGTCACAGATTTTTACTGAATGCTCCCCCTCCCCAAAGGACAACTAGACAGAGTTGGAATTTCTTGTTTGTGGAAGCAAGTTATAAATATTAGGGCAGTTTCTATCCTTTTCGGTGCCATGAGTAGTTGTTGGACTCTGAACACAAAGGTTTTGCTGACTTCACAGACGTTAGTGGACCAGAAGCTTTGGCCTGGGAACCCTTGTCCCTCCTCCCAGTGCTTCCAGCCCCTGGTTTCGTGGATAACTCTTTCCCAGACTCTTTTCTAAAAATGAATGCCATCCACTGGGAAGACTTCTTCCTGAGGTTTTACAGCTTAAGCATAAAAGTAGACAAAGTAAATAGATGGTAATTATTGACAAATTCATTGCCAGGTTAATGTGTACATTTCCACTCACAGATAGTCGTTTGTTTGTTCTAGCCTCAACCCCGACTGTGTGGAGTCCCTGCTGCCAAGGCAATCGGATGAGACTTGAATTTCACACAGTTATGTCCATTGTTATTTGTATAGTGGAGATACCTTCAGTCTTCAGCCAGTGTTTTCACCCAGTGAATTTCAGTCCTAGGTAGTCAATTTTTTAAAATTGAAGAACAAACATCAGTAACACTAACTTGAATTTTTATATTATACAAATGGGATTTCTGTCTTTTTTTTTTTTAAATATATTTTATTGATTTTTTACAGAGAGGAAGGGAGAGAGATAGAGAGTTAGAAACATCGATGAGAGAGAAACATCGACCAGCTGCCTCCTGCACATCTCCTACTGGGGATGTGCCCGCAACCCAGGTACATGCCCTTGACCGGAATCGAACCTGGGACCTTTCAGTCCACAGGCCGACGCTCTATCCACTGAGCCAAACCGGTCTCGGCAAGGGATTTCTGTCTTTTAAATGTTAGAACTCTCTGGATTGAATCATTTAAAAAAATATTGGGGGGGGGGGGGGAAAGGACACTTATGTAATACCCTTTGTAATACTTTTAGTGAAAAAAAAAAAATAAATAAATAAATAATAAAACAAAAAAAAATATATTTTTTTAAATTGATTTCAGAGAGGAAGGGAGAGGGAGAAAGAGATAGAAACATCAGTGATTAGGGAGAATCATTGATCAGCTGTGTCCTGGGTGCCCCACACTGGGGATTGAGCTCGAAACCCAGGCATGTGCCCTGACTGGGAATCAAACCGTGACCTCCTGGTTCATAGGTCAGTGCTCAACCATTGAGCTACACTGGCCAGGCTGGACTGAGTCTTGTATGTCTTTGTGTTCCCTTGAGAGCCTGGCATGCAGAGAATGTTTAGTAAGTCTTTGCGGTAGGCCTGGTTGTTATGTCCAGTGAATTAAAATGGAATATAAGAACTACATATATGGCTCAAAAAAATGAAAACATTTGAAAAATGCATACAGTGCAAATCATACCTCCTACCCCAGCCCCACCATCTGCTTAGTTCTGATCTCACCTAAGAGTAAAAAAATTTTCTGTGTATTCTTCCAAAGTTTCTTTATAGATTGCAAATATTATTTCTCTCTCCCGTCTTTGTTCATGAAATATAATGTATTATAACCAATAGTCTTGACCTTGTTTTTTTTCACCTACCAATATGGAGATCTTTCTATATTGGTATATAGAGGACTTTCTCCTTTTTTATGCTTGTTTAAAGAATACAGTGTGTGATTTCCTTAACCAGTCCCCTATTTGTTCTCAGTCTTTTCCTGTTGCAAATGGCTGCTGTTGAATTCCTTTACACAGACGTCATGTTGAATGTGTGCAAGCGTGACTGTAGACAGTTTCCCAGAATGGGAGAGGGCACGTGCATTTATAATTCGATAGATAACTGCCTAAATGACTTCTCAGGGTTAGACTAGCTTACACTCTCATCAGCAGTACAATAAATCTTTTTCTAAAATGGAAGGCTTTGGTGCAGCTGCATCAGAACCTGGGAACAGAGCAGGAATCAGGAGATAAGATAGGAGCACCCACTTGTTTCCAAGATTTTTAGCCCGTGATCTCATTTAGTTCCTACAAGAGCCGTATAAATAAAGCAAACATTAGATAACCAAACACCGCTGAAAACCGCAGCTCAGTGAGGGTGCGTAACTTGGCCAAGGTCTCAAGGCTAGTAAGTGATGGGGTTGGGGCTTAGGATGTGAGGCTCTGAACCCCTGCTCTTCTCACAAACTCCAGTCCCCTCTGGGGTCTAGGTTCGGTTCTGCCAGAGCTCGTCATGTCACCTTACACCTAGGAGGAATGCAATCCATTTCTGTAGTGTGTGTGGATGGGTGAATGAATGAGTAAACAGATGGGAATTTAGCGGGGTGGGAGTACTACTTAGAAAAGCAGAGAGAGAGTAGGAATCGGGACCCACAGAATACAGAAACTGGAAAGTAATTTTAGCCAAAATGGGCTCGGGAAGAGAGTGTTGGGTTGTTAAGAGGGTCTTCTAGTCAGACAGGAAAAGGTCAACACAGCAAAACAAAGTTTTATTGTGTTCTGCTAAATCATGCTCCTGTGAGGTTGCCACATGTCCCAGCTCCTGTGTACAGTTTCACTTATGTTAATGTTTTACAACATCAAGTTTTAAAATAAAAACCTAATACTTGTGGGGGGTTACTGAAAGGCTCACCAAAACTGATAAAAGCATCGAACTTGGCTAGGCTTCAAATCCTGGTGTGTACAAGTGTAGGCAGTACTGGGTAACGATTGGTTTTTTAAAATCCAAATACCAGACTAAAGCTCGGCAAGTGAGTGTTAATGTCTGGAAAATACCCTAATGACCTCAAAGCTTCTCTACTGTCAGGGCTGTTACTATTGTTCATTCCTTGAACCCCTCCTTGGGAACTGCCAAGGGGGTCAGAGCTTTGCCCTTTAAGGATAAAGACTGAAAAAACCCCACAAAACACATTGTTTTTAACAGTTAAAATTCCACGGGAATTATGTGTGCTTATCAAGCGTTCTGAGGTATCTTTCCAACTATGTGTTCTTGTTTCTCTGTAGTTAAATTTAAAAATTAGGTTTACCTTCAAACTTTATTGCATTTTCTTTGTGATGGTCAAAACTAATTTTAAATAAGCAAATCCAAGTATTTCTACTCTAAAAGAAAAGTGGTTTGTCTGATTTTTATTTGCCCTTTATAGGAATAAATTTTTTTTTGATGGTTTTATACTTCCCTACATGGGATATTGCTTAGGTTCACCTCTCTTCAAAATGAGTGCCTTGTTAACATCTGTCGGCTAACAGAATTCGCCTTTGGGGATTAGCGTGTGTGCCATTGCACACAAGGACAGCATTTCTACATACACTGATGAGGAAAGGGGGCAGAAACATGTAGAGTAGCGCCACAGTTAGCTCCACAAATGTTTGTTGGATGGATGGATAAAGAAATGAATGGGACTGAGGAGAAAGCAAAGTAAAAATAGGAGTGGGAAGATGACTAGGCTCTGCCCTTGAGCTGACTCAGGCTGCATCCCTGGTTCCCGAAGCTCAAAACCTACGAGAACCTAGAGTTGGTGGCAACAAGGGAAAAATACCAAGATCCCCCTTTCTCGCTGATTCTCTAGGACACCCTGCAGACAGGCCAGTGAGGTCTTTGGGATGTCTGATCTGTCACCCAGGGGGTAGGAAATACTGCTCAAGGTTTCCTCCTTGCTGGGTAGAAACTTGTCATTTCTGATTAGGGTAACTTGTTCTAATAAACACTTTGTATGCATTATTTAATTTGATTAGCCCAATGGTGAGTGCTGATTTTTTAACTTGTATATCAATTATTTTATTTTTAGCATATGCTCCTCATAATCATCTTTTTCATGGTACAGTCATATTTCATCCAGTAGAATATTTATCTTTTCCCACAATTTTTAGATTTTAAGTTGTTCTCCAGCTTTTGCTATTATAAAGAATACTGATATACTTTTCCCCAAAGCATTTCCCTGACGTTTATGCTTTTAGGATAAATTTCCAGAGGCAGGATCACTGGGTCAGAGAGTATAAACATGTATTGTCACAATGACTTTTCATTCATTGTTTAATGTGAGGTGATGGTTCAGGGAACGCTGAGACAGGTGGGAGAGACAGGGTCACTGCCCTTTTACAGACGAGATCATTGGGAGCTACGTTCCCCAGGTCATACAGTTAGAGGAAGAGCCATCATTAAAATGCATGCTTCTCAGATCTCTCCTAATTTGTCTTCCCATTGCGCCCCCCAAATGAAATGAACTGAACATGCCACTTTCCTTCCCAGACATCTTAGTCTTGACCTAATGGGGCTTCTCTGTCATGAGGCCTCCTCCTTTCACTCAAGGTCCTTCTACTTTAGGACGAAAGTGAGACATTTCAAGCAGCCCAAGGACCACACATGGTGAAATCTTCAGCTACATCTAAGGAGGAAGCAGGGTGGAACAGGGACAAGAACATGAGAAAACAAAATGTACTAAATTAGAATATGGGACAGGAACCATGAGAAAGTGCATAAGGAGCACACAGGAAAAACACACTGTGATTTTGAAGGACCTGAATGCTCAGGATGAGGTGTGTGAGCTGAAGACAGCAAAGAGACTTGAATTAGGGAGCGTTAGGGTCATGGTATGGCCTTTCTGTACTCAATTGCACCCAGGACTGTCTTGAACTGTCAAATCTACTTCTTGATAGCAATATACTTTCTCAAGATAGAAACTAAACAAGAATGTGTATTTTCTTTTTCTTTTTCAAATGAACGATCAAAAAGTAACTTCAACTATGTATTTTTCAACCACAGAAGAAAGTGAGTCCTGCTCTGTCCAACCCAAACCCCGTACATTGGGAGGAGAATCTACTATTTATGACAAGGCACAGAAGGAAAACCTTCCTCCATTAGAGAAGCTCAAGATTTCAGCAGCGTCTACAGCTAATGGTGTTAAATCCCTTCATGATCAGCCC
>NW_005871596.1:0-60008 GCF_000147115.1 Myotis lucifugus | reverse complement strand
CAGGAGTCTGGGCCACTTCAGCAAGATGGCAAAGATGAAACTCCAGGAGCAGGAGGACAGAAAGATGTGGAAGCAGTGACAGAGGCCCAGCCTTTAGAAGGAAATGCCGAGACGGAACCTTTAGGAACAGAAGCCAGGCATCAGCCTTTGAGGACAGCCGGCGAGAGGGACTCCCCTGGAGCCGTAGGAGACACCGAGACTCCACAGACTGCCAGAGAGATGAAACCTCTAAGAAGAGCTGGAAAAATCCCACCTCTGGAAGCAGGTAGAGAGTCACAACCTCCAGCAAAGCCCCAACTCCTAGACACCGTTCCCACGGAGACTGAAGCTCCAGAAATATTGGAAGGACATCAGCCTGTTGAAACAGCCGAGGAACATCAACTTCAAGAAACACTGGGGAGGGATGAGCAATCCCAACTTCTAGAAACAATGTCCAAAGGGAAAGGATTTCTGGAAATATCGGAAGGAAGTCAGCTTGTGGAAGCAGCTGTAAAGAACGATTTGATTCCTAAAACTCCTGAAGGCCTGGTAAACATGGAGCAGATTCAACCTGAAGGAATAGTCGGAAGCGTGGAGCGTCCAGCAGGAACTCTGGAAACAGGGACAAACATGGCAATGGTCAGGAAAGTTCACACCAAAAAGGTGGACCACAACATTGAAGGTAAGAGATGCTGTTAGAGATTCAGGATGTTTAGATGGGCTTCATAAGAGGTCATCCTGGGGCGGGGGGCGGGGGTGGGGGGTGGGGGGGAAGGATGTGGCTTCTACATACACTGAAGTATCTATTACAGGTGGTCGAAGTTCGTTTGACCCAAGTCAAAAAGGTTTCCATATCTGGAAAACAGGCGTTTGGCTTTCCAGCAAACTTTTCTAAAGCACATTCTGTGTCCAGATTTTTAACCTAGAGTTTCATCATTGGAGAGAACCGAATATTGAAGCCAACATGTTAAAATTTCTGGACTTTCCCATGATTACTGTTCATCAGGTCCCATGTGAGGTGTGAGGTTCCAAGGGAAATATGAATAGATGGTTAGTGGAGGAATTGACCTCCTAAGGAAAGAACACACAAATAATGGATCTTACAGTGTAATTTTTATCTTCGCCAGTTTTATCCTTAGAAAATTACTCTGCCCTTGTCCTCCTATACGCTTTTTACCTTTAAGAGAATACTAGAGGAAATGTATTGTTTGGGCATATGGTGTTTTTTAAGTGTATCTTACCAGAGAAAAATAAATGGTGCCTATATTGGAGTTATTATAAAAAATAACATTTCTTCTGGGGCATGATTTACATTTTGGCTAATGTTAGCTTCACACTATAAGTGAAGCATTTATCCCTCCGTTGCTTAATTATTTCATTTATTAGCACAGTGGTTTTTGTGCTTAATCATACGCGAGGCACTAGGGTTCAGAAGGAGTAAGAGATTGCTCCTGTTCTCAAGGGGGTCACCGTCTAGTGGGAAGAAGGCAGAATTTAAACAGATTACCACAATCTATTGAGATAAGCACTTTGATGAAGATATGTAGAAGCACTCTGGGAGCAACAAGGGAGAAACAAGAAATAGCAGATATTTGTTAGACCAGGGCTGGCAAAGTCAAGCTTTGGGGCCTAGGATAATGAGAGGGAGTGAAGTGAGCGGCACATGGAAGGTCACGCGGAGCTCACAGGGACTTTGGTCAATAGGAACATGGTCTCTATCGAAGAGGCAGCTGCTTCTTGGCTCCACCCATGAGCATGGGGCCAGTGTTGTCCAAACCGACTTCTTAGGGAAATAGATTGGTATGTGCAGTGTCCAGATTCAGAAGTGTTGTTATTGGCATTCAGAGGATCTGAGAGAACCAGGGTGATCACCTTTCTTGAAACCACCAAAAAAATGTATTGTTTAGACCTAAAGAGTAGGAGCTGTCCCCAGCCATAGCTAGTGTAGCAGTGGTTGAGTGTCGGCCTGGGCACTGAAGGGTTCAGGGTTATATTCCCTATTGGGGCATGTGCAGGAGGCAACCAATCGATGTATCTCTCTCACATCGATGTTTCTCTCTTTCCCTCCTTCTCTTCCATTCTTTCTAAAAAATGAATGGAAAAAATATTCTTGGGTGAGGATTAACAACAACAAAAATCTGTCCCCATTGGCAACCAGCTGTGTGTACTTTATTGTTAATGCTCAATAAGCATCTCTTAATATCTCCTGTGGTTACTTTTCCAGGTGAGACAGGCGAAGAGGTTGGAACAGAGATGGAGAAAGTAAGTGAAAGAGCTGAAACAAAAGGAGAAGAAACAGGAGGAGCTGTGGATCTTCCAGCAGCCACCTAGATAGGTATGGTGATGGAAGGGTGAATGGACACAGTGTCATCACAGAGGACAGAAAGACGTAGGGAAGCTTGTGGTTACAGATCTCACCTTAATGACACTAGCCAGAGCCAATAACAACTAGGGTTTATGATCAGTAAAGAGTTTGAGGGTGTTCATTGTGGCAATGGGTCAATTCAGTTTAGAAAATGAGACCCTAAAATGAAAATATAAACCTTTAGGTATTGGTGGCTGGAGGAGGGAGTTAGCAAGTTTTAGGGAGCTCAGGATAATAAAGTCACAGAGTTATAATTACTGTGGAATAAGAATGAACAACAAAATGATGCAAACTATACCTAGGATGTCTTTCCTACAACAGAAAGGCTGGTAAAAACCTTAGAAAGTATGTCATCTCATTACCTTCTCTTCTAGAGTCTATCTACTACTGTAGAGCCTTATTCATCATGTTGTGTTAAAAATGTTAACAAAATCCTTGTCAAAGGAATTCAAACTGGTGCTGCTGCGAGATGAGGCGTTTTCACAGCGAAAGGCTACACATCTTCCATGTGCCATTTTGAATCAAGTGTAGATTTTACATTCATGTGAGGTATTTCATTTGATCTTACCCTTTGATTGACATGAAAGGTGTTCTAAATTAACTGAATTTTTAAAAATATATTTTATTGATTTTTTACAGGGAGGAAGGGAGAGGGATAGAGAGTTAGAAACATCGATGAGAGAGAAACATCGATCAGCTGCCTCCTGCATACCCCCTACTGGGGATGTGCCCGCAACCAAGGTACATGCCCTTGACCGGAATCGAACCTGGGACCCTTCAGTCCGCAGGCCGACGCTCTATCCACTGAGCCAAACCGGTTAGGGCAATTAATTGACTTTTTAAAGTATTTCAGCCCTAGCCGGTTTGGCTCAAGCTCAGTAACAAGCTATTTGGTGTAGTTCCAAAAAGAGCAATATTTTTAGGTCAGAAAGTTATATAAATTGGAACTGTTATAAAAATATTTCAAGCTACATTTTGTAATGCAAAGATGTTTTTCATGACCAAAAGTTATTTTTATATAGATATCTAGTAAGTAGAAAATATCAAAGCTTAGTGTAAAATATGAATGATCACCTTAAAAAGTGGAATTATAGTTTTATCAAGTACCGAAATAGTAGGATTCATTTACATAACAGGCATAAAGGGATTTTATGCCTATTAAGTAAATGTGGATTTTTTCAATATGTAACAGTTAGAGATCTGTTCAGAACTCATGCTTGAAAGAACTCTTTCTCAAAAACATTATTATATAGTTGTAATGTACAAGTTTTCAAATGTTTTAGTAATCCCATTATTTTCCATTAATGACTAAAATCATTCTCAGAAAAATTTGGAACTTTGTATAAATTTATGGTACTTTTTATACTTTTGTCTTTGGTCTTTAATGTAGTTACTAACACCTTTTTAGAAACTATTCTTATTCTTTTAGATAATATTAAGTTTTTAATTCAAAACTTATAAAGAAAATGAAAATGTTCTATAATATTTGACTAGTTCAAAGTTGAAGTATTCCATATAAGTAATCTGTTAATTTTTTTAAAAATATATTTTTATTGATTTCTTACAGAGAGGAAGAGAGAGGGATAGAGAGTGAGAAACATCAATGAGAGAGAAACATTGATCAGCTGCCTCCTGCACACTCCCCACTGGGGATGTGCCTGCAACCAAGGTACATGCCCTTGACCAGAATCGAACCTGAGACCCTTGAGTCCACAGGCCGACGCTCTATCCACTGAGCCAAACTGGTCAGGGCAATCTGTTAATTTTTAAAAACAAAATTAAGGTAATGAATGTCTATAGTAAAACTCAATACAGAAAGGTATAAAATGGGCAGTGAACTTCTCCCTCCCACATCCCTTAGTCCTTCTACAAAGAGGTAATAAAGTTTCTTGTGTATACTTCCATAAGGTCATGTCTATGCCAGGCTATATGTATATGCTAAAATATAAGTGTATATTTACATATCCACATCGTAAAACACAAATGACAATTTACATAGCCCTTGCGTTGTGAGAAGCGCTTGTAAAACCACTGATCTATCCTTTCCTATGTTAGATTGTTTCTCTTTTGCCAAAGACAGATAGACTTAGCATAGCAAAGTGCATTCTGGTCCTAAGTCCCCAGACTCTGACAAGAGATGATCAATTTTGCCCCCAGATTAAAAATGTACAAGTTGGACAGAAGGCTTGAGCTGTTCATAATGAATGAATAGAACAACTATCATCAGGGCTGGATTTTCTAATCCTGGGTGCTGTATAGCCACTTTGTAGCCCAGTTTGTGTTATACCAAGATAATTTTAGTATTTTCTATTCCTGACTGGAGGGAAACGGTGAGCAAATGATTTGCCAGCGAGCAGCCCCAGTAGGGAGAGAACCTTTGCATTTACCAGCAGAGGGTGCAATTGCAAACCGGGGAACTCTCCCGCCCAGACTCCAACACTGTCGACAGGAAGTGCTCTGTATCTTGCCTCCTGGGGGACCCACAGGATAGGAGCATGTGGTCTACCTGTGACCTTGTTGCTTTTCTCATTTAGACTTTGGAGTCAGAGCTCCTAGAATAGCTAATAGCCTTTGAACAGTCAAAACACCCACATCGCTTTTAACAAACACTTTATTGCACACTTGCTTTTGGATTATGAATGGCTTTTAAAGGAAAATGGCTTTTTCCACATTTAACTAAAGAGTGTTGGATGGTCATGGTCCAATAATCCTAGTAGGATTTACACCTGTGCTCATTTGGAAACTGCAATAGCTTGTTAGAGCATCTAATATTATAAGCATCTCAATTTTATAAAGGTAATGTGGTGACCCAGTTAATTCTGAATTGTTCCACAAAAGCCACCATAAAGCCATTCATGTAGCCCACACACATCTGTACGGTAAAAGGAGAATGATCCTCTTCTCTTTGTTTCCTCACACCAAACAGCAAGGCATGGCTATGTCTGAATAGTTGAAAGCATTTACTTACAGGATGTCATTGAATCTAACACTTCATCAGCTCCTCTCCCCCCCAGAGCTTATCAAGTTAATGAGCATCTGGTTATAATTTCAAGGTTTTAATCGCAGAAACAGAATCAGTGTAATTTCAGAGAGCAGCTGACAGGTGTGTAATTTCTCTTTTCAGGTCTTGTTACTACCAACTAAAGTTAGGGAACTACGTGGTGGTATTAATTCACACAGAGTAAAATTGGAGGCCTTTGGCTTTATTTCAGAAATACCACTCGGCTAACTTATTGGACAATATTTGGGATATTGCAAGCTAACAATATCATGATTTCTGTGCCTAATAAAAGAAGTCTCCAAACATCAAATCCAGGCTTTAATAACTTTTGAAAGTAGAAGAAGGGCCAGTCCATATTCTATTAATCTAAATTGCCCTTTCAGCTTAATAATGTGCTACTGACATGAATAAACATGCTACACTATCACCTGTTGAGCACAGAGATCTGGAAGCCTCAACAGTTTCTAGGATAAGAGTTCTGAGAAGCCACTTATGGATACTAATTTTGGTTTGACATCTGCCTTGTTTTTTTTTTCTTTGTAGAATATAGATAGTTGTCAAATTTTTCTTAATAAAATAAAAGTAACTGTAGCAACATATCATTCATACTATTATCTACATTTATGAAAAAGTTATGGATATTATATTGAATTGACTTATGCAACCCTGATTCCAAACACTTAAAAAATATTAATCAGTGACAAGAAAAGAGGCTTCTATGGTAGCTGCACTGTGTGGCTTTGGGTTGGGAGGGAGTGTCAGCCCCAGTACATCACTGGTCAGGGCACAAACCTGGGTTTCCGGTTCAATCCCCAGTTGGGGTGAGTATGTGAGGAAACTGATCGATGTTTCTCTCTCACATTGATGTTTCTCTCTCTCTCTGTCTCCCTCCCTTCCTCTTTCTCAGCATGTCCTTGAGTGAGGATTAAAAAATAATAAAACAACTTTTTAAAAAAGTTTATCATTGTAAATATCTACCCCTGAATGTTTGATAGAGTTTACCTATATACTTTTTATCATTTATTTAATGATAACACACTTCAAAGAGATTGCTCTCTGAATGTTTGAAAGGCTAACGTAAGTGTTCCTTTTCACCAACCCAGCCACTAACAAGCCAACAGCTTGGGTACCAGCACTTTATTTCCAGCTCTTTAACTCGAGGGTTTGAATTTGAAGTCATGACCTATCCATAGTATGCCCCTTAGGCCCAGCCTAGACAGAGGATCTGATTTCCTGGCTCTATTATTTTATTTTATTTTTTTAATCAAAGAAAACACCAAGCCCAATTTTATAGGTAAACTCTATAAAAAAAAAAATAGAGTTTACCTATAAAATTGGGCCTGGTGTTTTCTTTGAAAAAAATATTTAAACTACTGATTCCATTTCTTTCATGGTAAAAGGAACATTCATATTTTCTAGTTTTTTCTTCAGTCAGTTTTTCTTCAGTCATTTACATTGTAGAATTTGTGCACTTCATCTAAATTTTCATATCTGTAGGCATCTTTTTCATCTCTTCTGGCTATATTCAAGTGCCCCTTTTCATCTAAGATTGCTTATTTAGGATTCTTCTTTTTTTAAGTCAGTCTTGCTCAGAGGTTGATCAATTTTGGGAAAAGTGAGGAAAATGGGCTGAGAATGGCTTATGCTGGGCGTCGAAAGTATTGGTGGTTGTCCTTTTTTAAACCCTGAGTACACATGAATAGCTTCTTTGATAAGTATGAAATAGTTAATAATAAACAGGGTTTGATGGGTAACTTAATTCCAGGTGTTATCCTCAACAAATTTCATCACCTGTCAATATTTTTCTAAGCACATTTTGTTGGGGGAGATGTTTGTCACTTATTGATTTTCCTGTCTTTATGTTTTTAGGAGATTCCATTTAACTATGAGCAACACTTTTTGTTGTTGTTGTTCATCCTCACATGAGGATATTTTTTCCCCCCATTGCTTTTCAGAGACAGTGAAGGGGGTGGGGAAGGGGGAGAAAGAGAAACATTGATGTGAGAGAGAGACATATCAACTGGTTGCCTCCTGCACGTACCCCCAACTGGGGGTGGGGAGCAAACCAGCAACCCAGGTATGTGCCCTTGACCAGGAATTGTACCCACCACCCTTGGTGAGCGGGCTGATGCTCTAACCACTTAGGAACATGGGTCAGGGGAATGAGCAACATTTTTTCAATGGAAGGGGAAACCGTTCACTTAAGGCTCTACCACAGACTGCATTACTGAAGTCCCTAACAAAAAGACTTAAATGTTATAGGGCATTTTTACAGAGTGTACCAATATTCTCCTCCTCCCCACTGTGCAGTTTCCCTGATTACTAACATCCTTCATTAGTGTGGTACATTTGTTACAATGGATGACGTCTCTGGTTTATATTAGGCTTCACTCTTGGGGTTGTGCATTCCGTGGTTCTTGACAATTGCATAATGACACGTATCCACCATTACAGTATCATACAGAATAGTTTCCCTGCCTTAACAACTCCTGTGCTCCACCTATGCATCCCTCACCTACCATGCCCCCCAAATCCTTGGCAACCACTAATCTTTTTTATTTTTTGGCCTTTTCCAGAATGTCATACAGTTGGGATCATGCTGAATGTAGCCTTTTCAGACGAAGTCAGAAATAAGTTTTGAGAAAAAAATAGTTGGCATTTTAACTTCATGGTCCCATATCTTTAATCAGGTAATGTGCTCTAATGTACAAATTAAACTGTTAAAAAAAAAAAATAAGAGAACAGAATCACACCATGGAAAATCTGCATGTCTACTTTATTTCCATTAGAAAAATATTAGCTATATAGAATTTTGGTCCACTTTCTTCTCCTTTATGTCTACCATTCAAACTTAAATTTTTAATTTTACTCAAGTAAAAGCAGAATCATATATCTGACATGAGAATTGACTATTTCACAACATTAAATTAAAAGGATTTAACTGAATTAGCTATACTCTTTTTTTCTCACTTATGAGTGTGCATAAATGAAATTTATATCACTAACCGGATTCATCACCTCATTTTCAATTCATGTTCAATTGCCCTTATTATATGGTATTTCCATAATACTTCAGATATTTTAGTCAGTCTTATACTTTCCAACATCGATTGTAAAAATTAAGATGTTAATTCACAAAAATTATTAGAATTCCAGACTCAATAACCTCGGGCCCACTTATAGTCATGCTGATGTGAGAGGGCCTTGGACAGCTACGGCTTCAATCTCAACACGGCCTCCCTGTGAGGAAAAGGAAGGAGCAATGTGAAGGTCATTGTTTACGAATTAGGAGAGTGCCATAATGCCTACTAAAAACATATAGCAATACAGCATTTTTAACATTAAACTTTTTGTTGTTAAATATGGTTTTATTGATTGTGTTGTGTTCATGTGTGGCCTTAATTTTTAACTTTCTGAATTTTTAAGACTAATTTTTTAATTTTCTTAAGTTTCTTAATCTCCCCCATCCCCTATGCATGTAATACTGAGTGTTTCCTTTTAGACCTTAAGTCCCTGGAAAGCTGGAACTGCTGCTTCTTTTAAAGGAGTTTCCTGTTACAGTGCTTAGTTTGTTCTCTTCAGAAAGCAGTGTAGAAATTTAAAATTGTGTACATTAGACAGCTTAAGGTGTACTTACTCTAGGCAAAGCAGCAACCTGGTAAGCAGCTCTCGCGGGAAAATGGCTCTTGAAATCTAAATGTAACAGAATTGCGTTTTAGCTCTCAGATGCTGTATTGGTACCCAGCCCTGCAGAACCTGAGCTCTGGGAAGCGCTTCACAGCCTTCTTGGTTCTTAGATACGTGCGACACCAGACAAAGGAGCTCACACTCGTGTTTGTTTGGTAAAATATTTTGCCATATGAGTCCTATGCGATATTCTAGTACTTTTTAAAATGTCTTAGTTTTCGGGGGGAAAAGTGAAAATACTCACTTTGATCTTATTTGATGTGAAGGGGGTTGTTTTTAAAGTTATAAAACAATTATCTAAATGGGGAAGAGCTGCCCATCCCCAGCGATTCTGGCAGGCACCGAGTCTGTAACTTCGGTTTACTCCAGCCATTTCTTCAGCACAGAGTACGCAATGATGCTTTTCCCAAGTTACACCTTAGTCTCATCTCACCAGTTGGTAGGGACACCCATTTTCTCCATGAAGACAACAATGTTAATAGATAGATAACATTTACTAAGTGTGTACAACACACTGGCATCTGTTCTAATGTGTTTACATGTTGTATTGACTCTCTTAGGCATTCCAACAGCCCTATTAGGTTTTATCCCTATTTTATATCTGGGAAGCCAACGCACAGAAATGTTCAGTCACTAAACAGCGGATGATTCTGAGAGCCAAGAGAGAGACGGTGGCTAGCCCGTATCATAGCGATAATAAATACAATCTATGTTCAAAAATCATTAGGAGGGCTTAAAAAGCCTGATAAGGGCGTAACAAAATTAAGCTTTAGGAAAATGGATTTATAGGCCTGTAGTATATTATTCTAGGGAATAGAATATAAATAAATGTCTTGGATTTTCTCATGGAGGCACACTATATGTGTCCAATCAGACTATCCGTTCTTTTAGGACAAGATCTATGACCATTTTTTTTAGCATCTCCTCTCTTAATTCATAATGCACACTCATTGAAGCTTATACATTCATTTCTATTTAAAATGGAAAATGGCAATAAAGCCGAATTACTTACACTGTTTGTAGATATCATTGACAGTACTGAAGTCATTTATGTCAGCCAGCAAAACAGTTGTTTTGACCACTAGAAGATACATACATTGTCATTAGGGTTAGCTTTTTGGTCTAATCCAAAACATTACTTAAAAAACAGTGCATAGTTCTATGACTGTCTTGATCAAAATGGGACTGAAATTAAAACTATTTTAATAAGCAACAAAGATATGGCATGACATGTTACGGGATGTCATGTGTTCTCCAAAGAGAGCAAAGAAATACCCAACAGAAACGGGAGTAATACCAAGTTGCTCACCATTACTGAAGTCGCAGCCTGCAGCTTTCAGGATTTCACCTATGTTGGTAAGAGCCTGTGAAGCAAGGCAAGAAGGCCTAAGGCATGGATGTTACATTAAAGCTGTAATTCCATCCAATCAATCATCTTTTGCTAATACTTCCTTAAATAGCTTATGTTGCAGAAAAATGTCCCCCTTTTAGGAAATTATACTCTTTCTAGGCCACCTCTAAATAAATCTAAAATAAATCACACTAGATCCATACAACTAAATTAATATGAAAAGGTCAACACATAAAGAGTTACATGATGAAATAAAACCAAGATGCAGAATAGCATGCACAATAAGTCATAAGTGTGTGTGTGTGTGTGTGTGTGTGTGTACATTTATGCTAGAGTAGGCAATGGCTGTCCGTGGAAGGACATACTAGTATAAAGAACAGTAATGAGCCCTAACCGGTTTGGCTCAGTGGATAGAGCATCAGCCTGCGGACTGAAGGGTTCCAAGTTCGATTCCGGTCAAGGGCATGTACCTTGGTTGCAGGCACATCCCCAGTAGGGGGTGTGCAGGAGGCAGCTGATCGATGTTTCTCTCTCATCGATGTTTCTAACTCTCTATCCCTCTCCCTTCCTCTCTGTAAAAAAAAAAATCAATAAAATATATTTAAAAAAAAAGAACAGTAATGAAGGAAACTGGGGAGAGGGGGGACTAAGGGTGGGATATATCTTTTCACTGCATATGCTTTTTATAGCTTTTAAATTTTTTGCCTTATGTATTACCTATTTAGATTAATTATTTTTTAAAGAACAAAAAATATCATCAAATATTACAATGTGACTAGTAAAGTAGAGAGGAAGAATGAATTGACAAAATAATAAGGACAAAGGTGGAAAATTGATGTTTTTCCAAAGGCCAGAGTGCCAAACATATATAATTTACTAATACTTATTGATTTTTTGAGAAAGAGGGAAAAGAACTCTTCAAAATCAAATATTACTTTAAAAGAAAACATGTTTTAATGCCTGTTAGCTCATACTTATGGTATCAAAGTGATAGAGCATAGGAACCTCAGAAATTATTTCTGTTTTAGCTTACTGAACTTCACACATTCTAGCACTGAGGAAGCGACTTTTTATTCACAAAAGGAGATCATGGTTCATCCCATTTCAGGCAGATCATTCAATTGGAGGAAGGTCAAGAAGAGATTCCCTTATAAGAATTATTTAACTGCCCAGCCAGTGTGGCTCAGTGGTTGAACATCAACCTATGAACCAGGAGGCTTTGGTTTGATTCCAGGTTGGGGTACATGCCTAGGGTTGTGGGCTCGATCCCCAGTGGGAGGCATGCAGGAGGCAGCTGTCAATGATGATTCTCTTTCAGCATTGGTGTTTCTATTCTCTCTCCCTCTCCCTCTCCCTTCCTTCCTGAAATCGATAAAACTATATTTTTAAAAAATTAAAAAGGCAGACCAGTTTAGGAAGCTTTTTAAAAAAATAATTATTTAACTGGATCTTTATGGATATTACAAATGACTCAGTGAATGCATTAAATTATAACTTAATTCCACTTATTGGATTAAACTGTATTCCCCAGTATTACTTAGAAAACATACTGCATGTAATCTTTGATATTTTTCTCTTACTAACAAATGCTGACTTTTGCTTCTGTGGTAGTGAGGTTGTTTATGTGCGTCAGTGGCCCTGATAAAAAAAATTTCCCAATCCTTATGGAAGTGGCAAGGTGCTATCTGATTTCAATAATTCAGGGGCTCCCACCCCCAGTTTTATTAAAATATAATTGACTTATAACATTGTACTAGTTGTAGGTGTATAACATGATAATTTGATAGAAGTATTATTGTGAAATGATTACCATAATAAGTTTAGTTAACAGCCAATAATTCAGATTTAAAGTCACTTTGGAAGGAATAATCTTTTTGTTTGTATATTTGTTTTACTGGTTGGTTGTTAAATGATTCATTAAATTTCCAACTTTTGCCCTGACCGGGTAGCTCAATACGATAAGGTTGCAAGTTCGATCCCTGGTCAGGGCACATACAAGAATCAACGAATAGCCGAAACCGGTTTGGCTCAGTGGATAGAGCATCTGCCTGCGGACTGAAAGGTCCCAGGTTCGATTCCGGTCAAGGGCATGTACCTGGGTTGCGGTCACATCCCCGGTAGGAGATGTGCAGGAGGCAGCTGATCGATGTTTCTCTCTCATCGATGTTTCTAACTCTCTATCCCTCTCCCTTCCTCTCTGTAAAAAAATCAATAAAAAATATATTAAAAAAAAACAAAAAAAAAAAAAAAAAAAAAAAAAAAAAGAATCAACGAATAAATGCATAAACAAGTGGAACAGCAAATAGATGTTTGTCTGTCTCTCTCTCTCTCTCTCTCTCTTTCTCTCCACCTCCCTCTCCCTCTCCCCCCCTTTCTCTTTCTAAAATCAATTTTTAAAAATTAATTTTTCGCCTTTTCTACTGACATGCAATTGTCTTAAATCAATCAGTAAGTAATTTAAAAAGCATTTATCTGGTAATTTATCTAAAACAAATCAGCCAAGTGGGTTTTTAATACTCCTCAAAATTAAAAAGTAATAGGGAAGAAAACATCAAATGTGGAAAATGACCTACTTGTTTAGCTTCTTCTTTCACCCCTCCTGGCACAAGCTGTCCACTGGAAGGGTCCAGGCCCAGCTGTCCTGAGATGTAAAGGGTCCTGTCGACTAACACAGCTTGACTGCAGTGAACAGATAGATGAAATAGAAACAGAAAATGCAGGGCTGAAAGATTTCTTTGTTAGGACACAAGCACAAAATGTAAAATTAAAAAACTGATCATCAACTTTATTAAAATTGAAACCTTTTGCTTACTGAAAAATGTCATCAGGAAAACGAAAACACGAGTCACACCGAGAAAATATTTGTAAAACATATACCTTAAAAAGGACTTGTCTCCAGAATATATAAACTCTTATAATAATAATATGAAGGCAAATAACCCAATAAAAAATGGGCAAATGAAGTATAAGCAGTTTATGTTCAGTTTTCATTGTTGCTACATATGGAGATATACCAGTTTTTCATGGATAAGAATTAAGGAAAATTTACCATGCCATCGTATTTATGCAGAGTCTCGTTTAAATGGAAATATATTTTAAAAATACAATGAAAAAGAAAAGAAAAAGAAAGTAGGATAAAACTTGTGTGTCCTCTGATCTTGCTCAAAAGACTGAGTATGCAGAGATACAATGCTTTTTCTTGCTGGCAAGGTTCTTGCTAATAGAAGCCAGAGCCAACAAAGCTGGAGAAGCCTCTATGTCTGCCCAGCCAGGAAGTATCTGGACAGTGGGCACTGTTTTGCTAAGAAGGTGGCTTAATTTGAAAAAGGCTAGAACCTTCCCTAAATCTGTTTTCACCCCAACACAAAAGCCTTGTTTTACAAAATCTTGTAAGCAAGATTAATGATATGATAGGAGAGATTCACCCCAACACAAAAGCCTTATTTTACAAAATCTTGTAAGCACGATTAGTGATATGATAGGAGAGGCCTTGGTGAAGCTCTCTGAACTCTGGATGGTTCATGACCGGGAGCGGAACAATGAAGGCCTCTTTCGGTGACATTCTTCTTCCTGTTGTCTCTCAAGTCAAGGCTTTAAAGGAATTTTTATGTGAAAGTAATGCTGTTTTCTTTCAGCATGTACCCGAATGGAATTCTGATGCTTCTTAGTGAAGCTAGTTCTCTTTTTTGTCCTTTCAGAGCATGCTGATGCCATCAAGAATTGTTTTGCGAACCCATCTTAGAAACGGGAAAGACCATAGAGATCAAACAGTGAAACGTGGCTTGTCATGAAAACCGCTGGAGCGCCTGGTAACACGGCTGGTTTTGCTGCTTTGGTGAAGGAAGGAGCTCCCTAGGTCGCTGTGAATCATTGCTTTTACATTAGCATCAAGAAGTCTTTCCAGTGTCTTAAGAGCCACACTTTATTTGAATCACTGTCCTGTTAAGAGCTTCTCTAAAAAAAAAAAGGGGGGGGGGAGAATATAAAGTTGTTTTCTATTGCAGATAAATTCATTGATTCTCCAAAGAACAAACCTCATTGCTCTGTGGAATTTGGAGGCCACTCGCCGCTTGTAAAACTTGGTGAATCAGGGAGTCCAGAACGGTTGTAGCTGTCTACGGGATTGTTACGGCCACCGGGGTGTTAAAAACCATTCTGCTCACTGCTCCAGCTCTTTAAGAGAAACAATAGCACCCTTCTAACTGATGTTGATTTTTGTGGAATTAATTTTAATTTTCTTTTAATTCTAATATTCCTCCTAGCCTAAGCATCCTTTCTAAATTGGGAGAGTTTACTCTGTTTAAAATAATGTATTCATTCATATACTTAGTTATTTCTGTTATCTTATTCTTAGCTTTTCCATGTCTTATTCTTTGATTCCCCCCTTTTCTGACTTCTGAAGTATTGATTGAGTTTTTCTTATTTCCTAAAATTCTGGTTTGGCAATAACGTATTTTTTCTAATTTAGTCATTACTCTTGCATTGTTACATACATATTTGACTTAAATTCTCACGTTTATCCAGCTTCCTCCGAGTAGCACGAGGACTTAGAACTCCAACTCAGCTCTCCTCTCCTGTTAGTTCTATGATTTTAGTTCTTCCGCGTTTCCACTTAACCTCTTCCCAAGCCCCTAGCCCCCAACTTCATATATTTTTAGTTTCTTTACAGTCAGGCGTATTTAGATTTACTTACATGATTCTTTTTTGCACACACTCCTTACTGAGGTATATTTTGTGTGTGTGTGTGTCTTTTTTTTTTTCAGCAGGGGCTTGTTTAGTTTTTTTTTCACTTTGAAGCGTTCTCCATGGTCCTCTGCCTTGGTCATTGCTGACGTGGTGTTTGCTGTCAGTGATGTCTTGCCTTTCTAGGTAGTCTGTTCCCTCCCTGTTTGATGTTAAGGGTTTCTCTCTGCCTTTGATGTGTTCTGCATACAGTATAACACAAGGTCCCAGGACATGCAGCAACCTTTCTTACTGCTTTGCCAGGCTAGTGGAGTTTGCTAGTCCTCTTTCACCGCTTCTCACTGTAGCCCTTCCTTGGCTGTCGAGGGGTCTCTTCCCAGTACCTCAAACTTACACCCCCAGGACATGGTCTTCTAAAGTAGGAATTTAGGACCCCAGCTCCTAGGGCCTGTATCTAGGTCTCAAATCCCCATGGACTTCATATTTCAGCTCATTTATTTTGGCTCTGATTCGATTTCTCTGTTTGTTCCTGGCACCTGGGAATCTCCCCTTTTCAGATTCACCATTTAAAATGTGTTTAACAGGAGGAGAAAGGGCCTTGAAAACAAGAGTTCTTTTCTTTCTTTCTTTCTTTTTTAAGAGTTATTTTCTAGTGGAATCAAAGACTTCTGGGACAAGGAGATTTCCAGAGTGCTATTGTAAGTGTTAGTTGAAGTGTATAATATGTCCACAGCTCTAACTTCTTACTGATTGCTTGTCTGCTTAGCCCAGGGATTTCAAGGGCTCTTTCTCATATATGCATAGCCCACGTGGAGTGGCACTGAGCTCTCGTTTCCTGTTGAACTTGAGGAGTCTGTCGAAACCTGTGATCATCTCAGGCATGTCCAGATTATATCGGACTAACTACTCTAGAAAGAGTACGCGATGCTTCTGTAAACTAATCTTTCTATAGAAAAAGTCTGCCATGATCTAAGGCAGCGGTTCTCCCAGGGCGTTCCTGAATCCTCAGAAGCCACATTACCTGGGATCATACAGTGCACACTGTTCCCATGCCATTGGTTAGATATCTTCTTCATCATGATTCTTAAGTTAAAGTTTGAGAAAATGTTTGAACTCAGGGTGGTCCAGTGATGGGTACTTTCAATAAATAGGTGAAGTATGAAAAAAAAGTGGGCAAATGATTTGAACAGATAAAAGAAGACATATGAAGAGCTAGGGAGTTCTGCATATGAAAGATACCCAACATATTAGCTATTTACAGAAATGTAAACCAGAACCACAATAAGACACCACCACACACAATAGGACATGATTGACAGTTAAGTATTGGTGAGGATGTGGGGCTCCTGGAACCCTCATACATTTTTGATGGGAATGCAAACATTTCAGACACTTTGGAAAATAGTTTGGCAGTTGCTTAAAATTTTAACATACAACCCAGCAATTTCTTTCCCAGGCAAGAAAAATTAAAAGTCTAAAGACTTTACATGAATATTAAGAACATCATTATTCTTGACAGCAAAAATTTAAAAAAATTTTAAAACACCCACAGATAGATTCAACTAAAGGCTATATATTATTTGATTCTATTTATATGAAATTCTAGAAAAGATAAAGGAATAGCAGCAGAAATTAGACTATTGGCTGCCTGGGGCCATAGGAACAAGGGAATTTTTCTTTTGAGGGCGGGTGTGGGGGAAGAGGAGGGAAATGTTCTAAAACTTTTTTTTCTTTATACTTTTAAATATAAAATTTATAATTTTTTAAACAAGAGAACATTCACATGGTTCAAACATCCAGAAAATATACAAAGAATCACAGTGTAAAGTCTCTCTTCTATCCTTATCCTCTATCTTTTCAGTTCCCAGCCCTACAGATAACCATTGCTCTTCTCTATACATTCTCCCAAAGTTTCCTCATGCACATATGAAGAAAAATGAATATAAATTTTCTCTCCCCATTTACACTACACCTGGTATGCTTCATTCACTCCACAGTATATCGTGATTTTCCCATACATATACAGGGTGTCCCCCAAAAATGTATACACACTTTAACAACTGGTAGCTCAGTTCAGAAAATGAAATGTATTTTAATAAACACTGCCTTTATAATTATTCAAAGTGTGTGTATACATTTTGGGGGGACAACTCTATGTGTAGACTGCTTCCTCATTCTTTTGACAGTGGCACATTTCATTGCCTGGATCTACTTTAACTATTCACATTGATTCCAATATTTTGCTACTATAAACACTACGTTGAAAACCAGCTCACACACACACACACACACACACACACACACACACACACGTTTTTCCTGAGCAAAACTAAGCCTTTCTGTCTTCTGAGCCCCAGAGGTCCTCTGGTGGAGCCTTTCTTATACCAGGCACAGGGGGATAGTTAGTTCTGTTCTTATCCTAACTCCCGGGTGTGCCCGACTGTAAACTTGAAGGCAGGGGCAGTGCCTTCTTATGTCTCTGGCTGTGCAGGGCCTAGGTGATTCCTTACACATAGCAGGAACATGGTAACTTCTTGATGTTTTGCTCTCTAACCACTTGGCAGCTTCAACAACTTAGACTTTCACTAAAGTATCTTTTTTGGAGGACCTACTGGCTTTTAGTGTGGGTTGTGGAGAACTGAAGAGGTTAACTTTAAATTTGGTAACAGGATTTAGAAAGTCTGGGAATTCTTCTCCACCATCTGGCTTCACCCTAGCCCACACATAGGTAACTACTGAGTTTGTTAATGTGTCAGCTTTTCTCGGGTTGAACAGTACTGTCAGCTAGCACTGTCTCTATTAACTGTTCTGTGCAGAATGAGGCTACCCTCGGCCCTTTGCAAAGTACCTTTAACCCTTTCCATATCTGAAATGTAGTTTAAGCCCATACGCATTATCATTAAAATATTTTTTCCACCATAAAAAGGAACTCATTTATTCTCAGAAAATCTAAAATACGCCCTGGACTTCTGAGATGATCAGAGCTACGTGAGTTATCTCTTATGAGTTAGTAGAGGTTGTTCACAAACATAACTGGATAGCTGATGCGTCCTGGGCATAAGAATCCTACCTGTAGACAAGTCATTAGGCTCCAGAAAATGTACAAGCATGTTGTTCTACAACCAGGTCAAAGGGTAATAACACTGTTCAAAAACATCCTAGTAATAATTCTCACATCATCATCTGTGCCACCTGGACCATCACTTCAACATTATGACTATTTGGATGGTGTGCCAGCAAAAGGGAAAGCAATGCAATAGCAACGTGGTGTGGCAATCTCTCAAGGTTCTGACCTGAAGTATCCCTGAAATGTGCTGACTGATTAGCTAATTAGTGACAACACCCCATCCATCCCAATGCCAGGGACTGAAAGTTCAACACATCTGAATTCCTCCTGGAGAGGGCCCAGAATTTTCAAAAAGTGCACTCCATGCACCAAAACTCTTGTTTCCAAATGGTTATAAAACGTGTCCAATTCACTTTATCAGGATATAAATCGTTAGTTGGAATTTTTTTTCTCCATAAAATATTGAAAACTCGTACCATTTCAAGTGGCCTTGTATCATCTTTGGATACAGAAAAGCACAAGACGCACAATGTCCTGAAAAGTCCCCACACAATGGAGCTCTGGTTGATGGCTTTTCCCTCGTCCTACTTGCATATTCTCATGAAGATTCCTCTTTTTTGTTGCAGCTTTACAGATAGTTGAGCCCGCCTTTGAGTCAACCAGGGATATTACTCTCATGCTTTCTTTCTTGAACAAAGTACATACTGGAAGAAGGTGTACGCTCCAGGCTTTATAATCCCCTTTCCCTTTTTAAAAAAAAAAATGTTTGTGTTGATTTCAGAGAGAGGGACAGGGCGAGAGAGATAGAAACATCAATGATGAGAGAGAATTACTGATCGACTGGGGATCAAGGAGGAAATCTGGGCATATGCCTGGACTAGGAATTGAACCGTGACCTCCTGGCTCATGGGTTGACATTCAACCACTGAGTCACATCAGCCGGGCTATAACCCCTTTGTTTTTGTTAAGGGTCACGGAAGTAAAACCATTGGGTGATTGAGGGAGAAGGATCAGGGCAGAAGGAAAAAGATGACTGATTTTTACTTTTATTGTAATACTCCCTTAACTATTCTTAATGTCTTCTCAAATTACTATAATTCTCTTCTTAAAAGAGATCTGATCTGTGTCAAGAGAAAAGATATTTGTGATGTGCTAAACAAACCTGTGGAGGTGAATCAGCAGCATGACTGACTTAGCCATTGTTGCCAGTCACCTCCAGACAAGTATAAAAAAAAAAAAAGAGGGAGAGAGATCTGATCATGTTACTTCCTCTTCAAAAACATGTGATGGCTCCTCACTGCATACCAAATAAAGTTTATACTCTTTAGTTTATCATTGGAAACCATCACAATCCAGACTTGGCTAAAAGCTAATTTTTAGCAAGAAGCAAAACAAAAATTCAAAGTCTAACTCCTAACCAGTGTTTCCCAAAGTTCAAGTGTAAGTCATACATAAACACCGAGTCACAGCAAGGAAATGATTCCTTTTCGATTCTCTTTCTTCATCTGAAAAATGAGGCTGTGAAGTACCTGTGCACATAAAGCACTTAGAACAGTGCCTAGTGCTGAGTAAGCATCAGTAAGCGTTAGCAATTAGGACGTCAGTCCTCTGATTACATGGAGAAACAACATCCCTTTCAGAAATCAAGCTAAAGAAACCTATCACCTTTACCAAAGAGAGAGCAGGCCTTGGGTTCTGAGCCCACTGCAGGATCTAGCTGGAATTTAATAACATTGTTGGTTTACTCGAGTTTATTTTTTACTGTTGCCCTCTATTGGGGCGTTTTCTACTTAGAGTACGGTTGTAAAGTTTCCTTTGTAAATTAAGTGAGCCATCTCAATGAAAAGTGTTAAGTCAATTATAATATAGGTGGTACACAGATTTGGCAAATGAATAAAAAAAAGAGTAAAAATGGTACTTGGATCACTAAAACTTCCTCCGCAAACCTTTACGCCATATATTCTTCTACCTCTGTGCCTCAAGTCATGTCCTTTATCTGGACTGGCTTCCCCTCAAGTCATTTCCTTTATCTGGACTGGCTTCCCCCCATGACTTCCTGTTGACGTCTTTAACAGAGTACACGTGACCCTTGAACAATGTGAGGATGGGGCACCCACTCCACAACAGCGGAAAATCACGTATAACTTCTGACTTCCCAAAACCTTAACTACTAATACCGGTAGCCTACTATTGACCGAAAGAGGCCTTACAGATGATTGACACATATTTTGTATATGTACTATAAACCGTATTCTTACAATAAAGTAAGCTAGATAAAAGAAAATGTTATTAGGAAAATGCATTTACAGTATTGAAAAAAAAGCTGTGCATAAGTGGACTCCCACCCACCGGTCAACCCATATTGTTCAGGGGTCAACTATAATTTAAAAATCAAACTTTACAACAGTATTGTAATGGCAAACCCAACCTTCAAAACCCAACTCAAAGACTACCTCCCACGAGGAGTCTTCCTAAATCTTTTTCTTCCTAAAGGTTAGCATCAATTTTTTTTCTTTTCCTCTTTTGCCACCCCGACTCCCCTCCTCCTGTACCCCTCACTGCCTTTGCATTTTACTTCTAACCCTATGAGAACAGTTAGTGCTCTGCCACACAGAAGTGCTATTTTTCATGACTGTGGAATACAAAAGGGAGCTAGGACTGTTCAAAACAAGCTGTCACTTTCATTCACAGACTGATCTTGGACAAGTTCACTTCAAGCTTCAGTTTTCTTTTTGTAGAATGGGGATGGGACTCAGAGAAGAAGGTGGTTGTAATGGTGCCTGCCACACAACATACTCAATTAAAATGTTTCTTTTTTGATTTTTACACATTTTTGTATCCCTTGAAATGCTTGGCAGATGGTGGGTACTCAATACATGTCTGTCAAAGTTCAAGTGTTCCCGCTGCAGAAGTTTACAAGCTGTAGTTAGTTCTTTTAACATTGAACCGACACTATGGACTATTTTAAGGAGAAATGGTTACAGAATATACTTTAGTGAAGAATTAAAAATAGCAAAAATTATATTAGGAAAATAAAAGTCTACAAGAATGCATATAAGATCCAGTAGTTTAAAGGTTAGACATTTTAAGAAAATAAAGTCTCTTATAAAAGGAATCGACTTTTCTATTTAGCAGCGCTTCTGACAAGTGGAAATAAACATGCACAGTACAGACTTTCTAACCAGTATGTGTATTTACCTAGAACACGTGGGCAACCTTAGAAACAATCTTAGTCATGATTTGCATTTGACTTTACTAGTGGGAAGTAAGTATGAGTAAATGAATTCAAAACATCACAAAGCATGTGTATAGGTGCTCTAAAAACTAGTATCTTAGGTAAATGTGCAGGGATTTGCTAAGCATCTGTGCATAGGATTTACTCCTTCGAGTTAAGAGAGGGTTAGCCAAACATTATGCTAAATCAGCGATTTTCAACCAGTGTGCGCAATAATTTTCAGAACACCCAATACTGGACTATTTAGTCAGGGGCACTGACCTCTTTTCCCTTAGACTGTCAAATAACAGAAAGGACAACAGCCAACACAACAATATCTGTCCAGAGTTAATGAATCAAAACGATACCTAATTTTTTTTTTTTTTGGCCAGATTGGCAAAAGTATATTTTTTGGTGTGCCACAGAATTTTAGTAATTAGTTTATGTGCGCCATGAAATGAAAAAGGTTGAAAATGCCGGTGCTAAGTGAAAGATGTTACCAAGGACTCCATATTGTAGGATTCCATTTACTACAGGAAATGTCCAGAACAGGCAAATCTAGAGAGACCCACAGCGGATTAGCGGTTGCCAGGGGCTGAGGGAAGAGGTGAATGGGAGTGACTGCTAGTGGGTACAGGGTATCTTTTCTAGGTGATAAAATGTTCTGAGATCACATAGTGGCGATGGCTACACTTTTTTGCGAGTACAGTAAAAATCACTGAATTGTACAAAGGGATGGATTTTGGGTGTATGTGAATTTTAGCTCCCCAAAGCTGTGAAAGAAAGAAAGAAAGAAAGAAAGAAAGAAAGAAAGAAAGAAAGAAAGAAAGGAAGAAAAGTTCGAAAACAGACCACTTCCAACCAGAGTCACTTTCTGGCTGGCTGGCTGCTAGCGAGGCACCCCACGTCTGGACGAAGTCCCGGGGAGCGCAGGCTCCCCCTCCCATTGTGCTCCTAACTCACTGTGGGTCTCCGGGTGCGTTGCCCCCTTTCCCTGTTTAGGTTTCCTCGTGTGTTGGATGAGGTTGCGGATGAACCCCGAGGTCCTCCCCAGCTCGGATCCCGGGGGGCTCAGTCCCGTACCCCCGATCCCGCACGCCTGGGGTCCGGCCCGCTCCACACGTTGAGTTACCTGTAGGGACCAATGGCCGCTGGGGCTTTCGTGGTGCTGATCACCTTTCTGATTAAGGACGACATGGCTAACTCTTTTCTCTTCAGGCCCCTCGGAGAGAACAATCCCGTGCACTCGCCCGTTCGCGTCTCACCGCACCGGACGAACCAGCCCCAGGCAATGCCTGCAGAAACGCTCCGCCCCGGCGGGTTCGCACGGCATTCTGGGAGTTGTAGTCTCTGCGCGGCCCCGGGCCACGTGGAGGCAGCCGCCGCACGGCGCATGCGCCCTCCAGCTCGCTCGCAGCGCACGTCGTTTCGGAGGGGACCGCAGCAGAACCTTGTCATTCTGACTTCGGAAGCCCTAGTTTTCTGCCTCGGATCGTCTGGCAGGTGGGTCGTGAGGGGCTGGTGGTCTCTAGGGGACCGTGTGTGTAGGGGCGGGGGGGGGGGGAGGAGAGGGGATCCCTCGCCTGGCACCAGCGCACTGCGCCCCCCACCCCCAGACCCGGCCGACCTCCCCTTTCCTCCTCTTCCCCTGCTGCCAGCTCCGGGCCTGTCTTGCCGGCTGCAGCACCTTTCCCCTGCCCGGAGCTCCCTGACTCTGTCATTTTGCTGCAGGGCCACACTAGGCGGAGCCCTTTCTGGGAACGGGCTTGTACCCCCTCTCCTTACACTCGAAAGCAGCCTTTTTCAACCTTTTTCATCTCCCGGCACACACGAACTAATTACTAAAATTCCATAGCGCGCGCACGCGCACACACACACATAATTTTTGTTTTGGCTGGTCTGGACGAAAATAGGGTATGATTTTGATTTCATTCAGACCAGGCAGCTATTGTTGTGCTGGCAGTTGTCATTTTTTATTGACAATCTAAGGGAAAAGAGGTCAGTGCCCCTGACTGCGGAGTCAGGTATTGTATGTTTTAGAAGTCCTCGCGGCACACGGGTGGAAAATCGCTGCCCTAAAGCAGAAATGTGGGTCCCTCCCAGGTGACGGGAGAGCTGGGCGTTTTCGACCTGCCAGCCCCGCCCATGTTCCTTTCTCTTGTAGGGGCTGGGATCTGGTTTAAAAAAGGCAGATAGTGCCCTAGCTGGTTTGGCTCAGTGGATAGATATTTAATAATAATAATAATAATAATAATAATAATAAAAAAAAGGCAGATAGTGATCTTGATCCAGCACTTGGCCCCAGGGCTGCTTTCTTGGCAGGTACTCAGACATGCGGTGTCAGAAGGGGTGATAGTTGGCTGAATATGTTTTCATTCTGTTTATAATGCATTGTAGCACACTTCCCTCTTTCATGTATGCATGCACGGATGCATTCAACAAATAGATATTGAGCCCCTACTTTGTGCAAGGCACCCTGCTAGGTGCTGGAGGTGCAGTAGTGAAAAGGACAGGCAAGGTCCCAGTCCTGCCCGGCTCCTAAAATGCGATATAAGAAAGTCCTGTTTACTCACCCTCATTTTGTCCTACGTACTGCTAAGGTTTTGGCTTTTCTACTTCTGGCTCAAGAACTTTCAGAGCTTTTTCATTGTTTCATAATGTCATCTGGTACAGTTGTGAAATATTGAAATACATATTAAAATTTTTTTCTTTACATTACAGTTAGAGCACATGTTGTAGGGCATGTGTTGGCAAAAGTTATAGGTTATAACTGGTAGGTTATGCTATGAGTGAATTTCATTTCAAAATAGAAAACAGGTATTTGAAACTATTGAGGAAAAAAGGGGGGTGGATGTCAAGTTTGAGAATTACTGAGTAAATCCATCAGGCTCCACTAGGTTTTTGTCCTTTATTTTTCGTCCTTCAAATGGAATTTTTTTAGCTGTTACAAATTAAAGGTGCCTCTGGCCTCATCTCAGTAGTAGAAATGAAAACATCAATAATTTATGTTCAGTTTTTGTAGAGGTTATATCAGAATAGTGTGTTCTATATTTCATTGATTCAAGTGGCTTATGTTCACCTAAGGATTTTCTTGAAAAGATTTTAAAATTTTATTTACTTATTTTTATGTTTTTATTGATTTTAGAGAGAGAGGAAAGGAGAGAGAGCTGCATTGATGTGAGAGTGAAATAATCGATCAGCTGCCTCCTGCATATTCCCGACTGGGGATCGAGCTGAAACCCAGGCATGTGCTCTGACCAGAAATCGAACCATCAACCTTTGGGTACAAGGGAAAATGCCCAAACAACTGAACCACACCATCCAGGGCCACCTCAGAATTTTTATTGCATGTTTTAGTTAATTTAATTTTATCATGGCATAGGGATCTTATCTCCTACCTCATTTTTCATTCTTTCAACAGACTTTTTGCAGTGTCAGCATAGGTTTATGATTTCATTATTTGAAAGTGCAAACTGGAATGTACTAATATAGTCTCTTCCAACAATAAAACATTTTTTTTCTATTGATCAGGTTTTTGGTGTTAATACCATTTATGGCTCCCCTAGAGATTGTCCTGGTTATGAATTTCTGTAGTAAATAAATACCACGATGACATTTTTATATCAATCCGCCTATAAGAAAGATTTATTGTATACTGAGTTATGAATATTTATTATATTTATTTTTGAATGGATGTTCCCTTTCCCTGTATTAATTTATTACTTTATTTCCAGAAATGTCTAATGCAAAAGAAAGAAAACATGCTAAGAAGATGAGAAACCAGCCCACCAATGTGACTTTATCCTCTGGCTTTGTGCCTGATAGAGGTGAAAAGCACCTTAATGGAGGTGGGAAACCTTTCCGAGCTCAAAAACTAGGTGAGATACACACAGTGCTCTCTCCACTCCCATTTGGAGCAGATTGCTTTGGGTATTTTGGGGGTCATTCGTGGGCATGTGCAGAGTGGGGGAAAATTTCAGTTCACCCCAACAGATATTCTCCACTGTAATCCTTATTCCTGATAAGAGTGACATATTTCTTTCTTTCTTTTTTTTTAATATATTAGATCCTTCTTCTGGAACTTCACGACAGCAGCAAGCCAAAATGGCCCACTATCCACCACCTAGGCCTGATGTGAATGAGCAATCTTCCTCCAAAGTAATGTTTAGAAAGAAGGGAGGATGGAAAGCCGGTCCTGAGGGCACGTCTCAGGAGATTCCAAAGTACATAACAGGTAGGTATTTGTAAAGAAGTGAGGTTTGGTTGCACTGTGAGCTCTTTGTTGCTAATGCAGCCAGATTTCAAACGCCCTCGCTATGTCTTGGCCCTGCCTCCCCTCTCTCTCCTCCTCCTACTCCAAGCTTTTCTCCCCTCCCTTTGGATTTGGGTCTGATTGCTCTCCCTTCTTCAATTCCTCTCCTTTTCCTTACCTCTCTTCTTAAAAGCCTTTATTTGTGCACTGTTCCACTTTGTCTTAAAATCTTTTCCCCACTCTCGCTTAAAATAGGAAATGCTATTTACACCCCTCGGCATGGCATTCTCCAAAGATGAAACCAAATTTAATGCACTTTCAAGGCAACCCAGATCTTTAAATCCCCTTCTCCAGGTCCTTGCCAGCTCATCCCTCGTCGCCCCACTACTCTTACCCCTACCACATGGCCCATTCTTCTTGTACGTACCTTACGGGTGCTTCTGGTCTCTCTGTATACCTTCTTGGAGGAATTCATTTAACTTTCCCCAGCACTCTATTTACTCTTCAAAAAAAAAAGTATTTTTCAATAAAGAAAACTAATAATAGTATGGTCACATATTTGAAAAAAGAAGAAAATGTTAAGGAAAAAATCCTTGGAATCAAAGCCATTGTTAAAATTTTGTTTTTTCTTTGATTTGTTTTGTTTTGTTTTTGGTACCAAAAGCTGGGAGTGAACATTTTTTTGTTTTCTTGTGTGATTATTATACTTAAAAATGGTTGTTATTTTATTGCATGTGGTTCTCTGTCTTAAGCTTTTTTTTGTAATCTTGTCTTTAAACTTTTTTTTTAATGAGAAAGTGGCGCCGAATTCTTGTAGGAAACTTGAAAAAATAAAAGATGAAGAATAGTTTTACAGTCTTATAATACAGAAATAACCACTAATCAGGGGTTGGGGTGGTGAGTGAATCATAAGCTCATGTACTTCAAGTCTTTTTTTCTTCTGAAATGTAGCAGGACAGTGTTGATTCAAGGCTAGTTTTTAATGGCAGTCCTCTTTGCTTCGACAGCGTCTACTTTTGCTCAGGCCCGAGCTGCTGAAATCAGTGCTATGTTGAAAGCAGTGACTCAGAAGTCTTCAAATTCACTGGTTTTCCAGACTCTGCCACGGCACATGAGGCGAAGAGCCATGAGCCACAACGTCAAACGCCTTCCGAGACGGCTGCAGGAGATTGCTCAGAAAGAGGTATACGGTTTACTTGGTGTGATGTTTAGGTTAGTAGTTCCTAAGAGAAAATGGGAAGTGTTAACCTAATAGAATTTGTTAAAATGAAAACCAAAAACAACAGGCAGACTTTGCATATTTTGTTTTCATGATTTATCCCCCTCCCACCTCCTTATCATCTACCAAATAGTTGTACATTACAGCTGCTTTTAAATATAACAGTTGGAACCCACCCTTTTAAAAAATATATTTTTATTGATTTTTCAGAGAGAGAGAGAGACATCAATGATGAGAATCATTGATCGGCTGCCTCCTGCATGCCCCGTACTGGGGATTGAGCCTGCCACCCGGGAATTGAACCCATGACCTCCTGGTTTATAGGTCGATGCTCAACCACTGAGCCCTCCCAGCTGGGCATGGAACCCCTTTCTTTTAATGGTGTTAAAAAGTTGACATTTCCCTGTCATATTTAAAATATAATACTGACCTTCTTACCAGATAAGCAATTTTAGCTCTGCATTTTGGGCTTAGAGTTGGAAGGTTAAAAAAAAAAAAAGGTAGCATCATTGCGTAGCACTTGCCTTTTGATTTTTTCAATGTTGAAAAATTGGGCTTGAATTTAAATTTTTTTCAAGTCTAATTGTTTTTGGCTTGGACTTTCTGAGATTGTCTAAGCTACCCATGTCTTTATTAGTTGATTCAGAATTTCTTTGTAATGTACCTTCTATGTATCAGTACCATGTTGGTTGTAGGGTTAGAGTTCATCAAGGTCAAGTCCTTATTTGTAAGGGGCCCACAAACTAATGAAGAGTTTTTTCCACAGAAGTTTAGCTTGGCTATGGAAGAGATGAATAGTAAAAACTACACAGGAATTTCGTAGTTTCTAGACTTAATGTGAAGTCTGTTTCCCAATGCTAACACTTAGCATTTACCTCTCAGTACCTAACTGACATGAAATGTGTAATTTTCCTCACTTCTATATTTTTGGTTCTAAATTTTAGATTTAGCTATAATCTTAGAGGTTAAGAAACAATAAAAAATAACAACAAAAAGCTAGCATAGGGTGTATTCGCTGTTCCTCTCTAATATACTCTTAATAGCAACAATAAGCTTGAGTTACTGTGTTGAACATGTTATAACTAGTCTAATCTTCATACTCCATGAAGCTTGCCCAATTAGTAAGTGACAGGATGTGCTTCCTTAGGTTTGACCACCTCTAAAATATGCACTCCTTCTATTGCTCCCATCTCAGCTTCCATTGGGGAACTCACCAAGTTAAACATTTAAGCAAACTAATGGGGTCTATCATGTGCTCCACTTAATCTAAAGTTAGTTTAACTTTGAGTTCCTAACACTTAACTTTGTTTTGAAGTGGTCGCACACTGGTTCTGCTTCTCTTCTTGAAACTACAGGCAGAGAAAGCAGTGCATCAGAAGAAAGAACATTCAAAAAACAAGTGCCATAAAGCTCGAAGATGTCACATCAACCGGATGCTGGAATTTAACCGTAGGCAGAAGAAGAACAGATGGTTAGAAACGCACATCTGGCACGCCAAACGGTTTCACATGGTCAAGCAGTGGGGCTACTGCCTCGGGGAGAGGCCGACAGTCAAGAGCCACCGCGCCTGCTATCGAGCCATGACACACCGTTGCCTCCTTCAGGTCTGCTTTCCAGTTGGTTTTCTTTTATATTTGTTTAGACCGTTTCTGACAGAGACGTTTAGAACAGTTCGTGGTAATGCCAAAGCCCTATCTCTGAGATTATTTATTTTAAAAATGATTACTGAGCACCAGGCACTTTGCTAGATGCTGGAGACGAAATGTAAAGGTATTAGGGGAGACTGACATTAATCAAACAATTAGCCAAATATGCAGTTGTAAGGGATACATAGAATACCATGAGCATGCTTAACAGGGGACCAAGAAGTTTCCCCATGGAAGTGTTGTTTGAGCAGAGTTCTAAGGAATGAGAAAGTGGGAGAGTGGGGGAGGCAGAAGGAAGCCAGGTAGCAGGGAAGAATTGAAATAAATTCCACCCGACAAGAATGAAGAGAATCGGAGCAAGGCTAACATGAGGGTGAGGTTAGTTCTAGCGATCATGTGGGGTTTTGTTGGTCGTGCCCGAGATGTATTCAGCCTTGGTTCAGTAAGTAGTCATTGATCAGTAACAGGTATCTGAGAACCATCGATGGACTGTGATCAGTGTTCGAACGCTGTTCCAGATGTTTAGGATTCAGTGGGAGCCTGTCGTGGACGCCGCCTTCTCCACTTTCTGGTTATGTGGCTTTGTTCAGTAACAGTCTCTGTCCCAGTGCCCTCCTCTGTGAAATCAGATAACAAATAGCACCTGGGTCATCAGGTGTCGGGAAGATTAAATGACAGTCCGTGTAAGGAGTTAGCCCAGCCCCTGGCACGTGGTAACGCTTTATTGACTATACACTGTTATTACAGTTGTTTTTTTTTAAAATATATTTTATTGATTTTTTACAGAGAGGAAGGGAGAGAGATAGAGAGTTAGAAACATCGATGAGAGAGAAACATCGACCAGCTGCCTCCTGCACATCTCCTACTGGGGATGTGCCCGCAACCCAGGTACATGCCCTTGACCGGAATCGAACCTGGGACCTTTCAGTCCGCAGGCCGACGCTCTATCCACTGAGCCAAACCGGTTTTGGCTACAGTTCTTTAACATACTGATTTTACTACCTCAGTTTGATCTGTCTTTATCTTATTTAATTGGTAAGGTCTTACTCTCATTACTCTCATTTTCCCTTGTACCTTGTATCAATTTGAATCTATATTATAGTCAAGAATGAGCATGGGAGAAATATGGTATAAATTATTTGGAGCATCATGACTCTCGTTTCTTAGGTAGATTTCAGGGAAGAATAAGTCTTTACTTAGAGGCAGCAGTTTTTACATTCTGCTTAGACCTCGTCTTTGCAGGATATAACACAGATTTTTTTTTTATAAAAAGGAAACTATAACATATTTAAATGGAAATTCATTTTTATTTTGATTCAAATTGGTTTAAGAATATTTACTGATGTAACAGGAACAGACAGGTTTCAGATTTTGACTTGTGAAATGATAGCTTTACATAGCAATCTGTTCTGTGTCTTAGACTCTGGGAGTTTTTCTCATGTGACTTTTGGCTTCTTGCAATTTCCCCGTGTAAATGGCTACGTTTTTAATGATCTCTCTCTCTCTCTGCAGGATTTATCCTACTACTGTTGTTTGGAGTTGAAGGGCAAAGAGGAAGAAATACTAAAGGCACTTTCTCCAATGTGTAGCATAGACACAGGTAAACTTGTTTCAAATCTGAGTCCTATATTGGTCTGGTTATTTCTTTCTTTCATGCAGAAGTGTCAGTGCTGTAAGTGTTCGGTAGTTTAAACATATATAAAAATGCATGAGAGAGTTTTTGTTCTCCATTGAGTATGTTAATTAAAGGAAAGCTTAGGGTGGCTTTTAAATCAGTTCTAACCTTGTCAAGTGTAAAGTGAGAAGGTCATTATGCTGATGGAGTGAGTTTAGGTAGGCAGAAATGGAAAACTCATTAAACCACTCATTCCATAAAATATTTATGGAGAACTTACTGTGTGCCACTTTGATCCAAGCAGTGATCAGAGCCTAGACTTTGCACCCCGACCCGGAGAGAGACAAGCAATAATAGTCTAGCTGTCGGGAAATACTGCTGCAGTCTCAACACTTGAAACAATGGGATTTTGTTTTCGTTTCTGTCAGGGTTGACTTTTGCAGCAGTTCACTGCTTGTCTGGAAAGCGCCAGGGAAGTCTCCTGCTTTACCGGGCACATCAGTACCCCCGAGGCATGCTGGGGCCTGTTTTATTCATTTGGAAGCCGGAGAGGACCCCTGGGGACACCTCTGAGAGCAGGCAGTTGTGGATCTGGCTTCACCCAACGCTTAAACAGGTACTACCCCTGAGTTTGTCTCCCCGTCACTCGTCCCTGCATTCTTGACTGTTGGAAATCAATACCATAGACATTTAAGTGGCGTAGAAGTTTGGCTGGTAGCTTGGTATTTGAATGTAGGGAAGAAAGTTGCGTGTATATTACATGAAGCAAATCTGGACCCCTCACTTTTTTAGTAAGCCATAAGTAGAGATGAAAACCAACCTTATTAGGCAAATGGCTTGAAATGTTGCCTTTGGATGAATGCTTCCACCATGAATTGGTTCCCTGGTGGCTAGGTGCTAGGTAAAGCCTATTTGATGAGAAGTAGTTTTGATTAATTCTGAAGATTTTAACACTGCATTTAGCTTAGTTAGTCTCTCTCTTTCTCTTTTTTAGCATACTCACTGCTTTTATGTGGTAGATGGTAAATTTTCTCCTTAAACTCATTTTTTTTTTGGTAATGATTTTTGTGTGTGTGATGTGAGAAACATTGATCAGTTGCCTCCTGCACACACTCTGACCAGGATCGAACCTCTGACCAGGAATCAAACCCGCTACCTTTTGTTGTACAGGATGATGCTCCAACCAACTGAGCCACATCAGTTGGGGCTTAAACTCATTTTTAAATATTTGGTCAGAGCAGTCGTGTTGTTTTCATTAATCTTTGACATAATCTTTTTTTTTTTTGTTCCAAGTCCCATGCACTACTCAGAAGAACCCAAACACCATTTTGATAATGATGAATTTAGTTTAATTTGCGAAGGAATAAAAATGTAAATTTTTAAAGGGAGGGGAAAAAATAAACTAAACCACATTAAATCTTTAATGTATTTACATTTTAAACTTTAAAAGTAAAATGTTTACGTATATCCTTAGGATATTTTGGAGGAAATAAAAGCAGCGTGCCAGTGTATAGAACCGGTCGAATCAACTGCCTGCATCCCTGACCCCCTTCTGGCACCAGCCCAAGAAAAAAGCCCAGCGAAACTGCCCGATGAGAAAATTGGCAAGAAAAGAAAACGGAAAGACGATGGAGAAAACGCTAAACCAGTTAAAAAATTTATGGGGGATGGAACTAGAGCTGCACATGAACCGCGTTCTTGGAGCTCCTCCACCACAGGCATCGTGATCAGGTACAGGTGGCATTCGCTCAGAATGTTTGCTTTGAAGGCTTCCTCTGTTTCTGCCTGTGGCCACAGCCGTCGTATTTGTCGTGGAAGTTTCCCTTTTCAGACTTTTTCTCTCTCTTTCAGTGATTTGACGATGGAGATCAACAGGTTCCGCCTGATCGGTCCCCTCTCCCACGCCATCCTCACCGAGGCCCTGCAAGCTGCTGCTGTCCACACCGTAAGATTCCCCGTGACTGTAATGATACGTTCCAGTCATGTCTTTCCGCGCACACCTGTGACACTTCACATACAGTTTGGTAACATTTTGGGCCCTGGCCTATAAGTGTTTATTTCTCTCCGTACACTTATGATCAAGGACTTTGTCATCTCTTACTTCTCCTGGATGAACAAATCTAAGTGAGTGTGATAAGTGAACCGACTTGTTCTGATTTAAGGACGAGTTATTCTTGCAGCTTGTGAGTTTGCAGAAGGGCCTTACCTTCTGCTCCATAAACAGGCAGCAGAGCCCTTAAAGCCCCCGAGTGTACGGCCATTGTTTTGTTTGTGCTTGTGTGACGCGTATTTTCTGGGGTGAGTTTTAGGGTTCTGTGGCGCTGAGAGGCAGGGAGCCGTGTGTCTCGTGCAGCGCTGTCTAGTAGGCCTTCCTGTGAGGGCGCCGTGCCTCTGTGCTGTCCCGGGTGGTAGCACTGGCCACGTGTCGCATTGAGCTCTTGAAACGCAGCCAGTGGGACTAAGGAGCTGCATTTCCACCTTTATTGAATTTTAATGAGCTAGAAGTTACATTCCGGTAACTCTGTGGCATGGGGACCGCACAGGTCCAGAGAGGAGACCAGATGAGCAGTCAGACGCTCCGGGCTCATGTTTGTCTTGCTGTGTCAGTGCCCTGTGCCTTTCAGCCCCTGTGCCTCTCACAGACTTGACATGGTCAGGTACGATGACAGATCCGAGCAGCGTTTGGGCTTTTAGAAGAAAAATACTTTAAAAGAGAAAGGCTACTTTCTCTTTCTCTCCATTGCTTCCCCACTAGCCTCACCCACTCCTATTCTTGCCTGGTCTCTTGAATTGTGTCTGCGATAAAATCCAAAGCCCGGAATGTGACTGTGTAACCTGTGCCTTTCTGCCTCATCTCTCAACTCTGCACCTCAGCCAGCCTGGCCTCCTTTCTCCTGGAGATTCCATCTCCCTGCTTTTTTTCCCCACTTGCTTGAACATTCCACCTCCACCACTCTGCTTGGCTAAACTTCCTCATTCTTCAGGTTTCAACATCCGTCTCATTTCCCTACAGAATCCTCTCCCGATCCCTCAGGGTAAATGATATCCCTCCTGTGAATTACATTGTATCTTGCACATTTCCTCCATTTGTATGGCGACCTCTGTTTGTGTATTTACACAGCGTGGTGGCAAGGGCAGGGTCGTTCTGTTCTTTGCTCTGTCCCCAGTGCTTAGCACAGTGCCTGCTAATTGAGTTGCAGAGCAAGGATTTGTACCTAGAAGTTTGTTTCCAGGGCCTGTACTTGAAACCACTGTTATGCTGCCTGAGTATTTGTGAGAGACCTGGCACATGTTACAGGTGCTTTTGAATCTAGGAGCACATCCTACTTTATTCAGTATAGGTATTCTTTCTTGGCATGCACGTGATACTCGAAGTGCTTTTTGAAACCTTGCTCAAATTCCTGGATCTGTCAGGAAGAAATGTAAGTAAAATACTTGCGTGCCTTACTTGAAATCTCTAGGCGTACGAGAGTCGTCATGTAGCCTTTGGCTAAAGATTTCTTCAAAAGGTATAGGTTTGGTTTTTCCTTGGGGAGGAAGGTTTTATTGCTTAAGTTGCTGGTGATGAAGTTGGCAATAGAGGGAGAGGAGCAAGGCGCTCTTGCAGGCACTGTGCACAGAGGCCTCAGTGTGAAGTGGCTTAATCTCTCTGAAAGTCATGCGTGTTTTTCTTAGTATGTGAAATCCTTTTTTTTTTTTAAAGGTCTCACACATTTATTACTGAACCAACCTACTATTGCAGAAATAAAAATCAACAGAGCAAAATCATGAGTCCATTAATTTTCCAATTAAAATGTCCCAACTGTCCAGACAGTAGCGGTCTTTTTAATAATTTAAAGGTGTAGGCAACGCAATCATTTAAAGGTGTAGGCAACCTGGATACAGCAGAAATGTGTGAGTCATCTCTCATGTGTGATTCCTCCTAGGCCCAGTTTGGTTCTTCTCCAATGTCTCCTCTTTGAGCTGTACCTGATTTTATTTCCGGTTTCATCGAATCCGTTGGGGGATGGGCCAAGTCTGTTTTTGTTTCTTGGCCAGGAACCTCTTGGTCCTGAAAGTCTGTGGGAAGACATGGTGAAGGAGAAGCGAACGCATGCACCTCGATGGCGGAGAAAGAGAGAGAAGGAACTGAAATCCTTTTTTTAAAAAAATATTTTTATTGATTTCAGAGAGGAAGGGAGAAGGAGAGAGAGAGAAACATCAGCGATGAGAGAGAATCATCGATCGGCTGCCTCCTGCACGTCCCCCGCTGGGGACTGAGCCTGTAACCCGGGCATGTGCCCTGACCGGGAATCGAACCGTGACCTCCTGGTTCGTAGGTCAACACTCAACCACTGACCCACACTGGCTGAGCCTTATGTGAAATCTTGACAGAACTGTAGTACTCTATTCTTGCCTCTAATTAGAAGGATAGCTTCTAATTAGAAGGATAGTTAGCCTGGTGCTAATTACTGTGTGAAAAATAGTGACAGTTCCGCTGGTTCTTCCCTTAAAACGTTCATTCCCACATGCAGAAAAAAGTGGAGGGGGTCAGTATCCCAACCCTAACACGATTATAATGTCTGGTTCGTTATTTGTCTGGTAACCAGGAGCTGCTGTTTTTCAGGAGGGAGAGGACACGGAGAACACTCCACACCGTTGGTGGACTGAAACCTGTAAGAATCCTGACTCGGTTTCCCTCCACCGCAGACAGGAGGCCGTGTTTGACTTGTTGGGAGGTATGCGCAGGGGATGCTGGGCTGTGCTGGGAGCGGAGGGGGCTGTGGGACGTGGGTGGGAAAGCTGCCTACGCACGGTGGTGCTTTTTAACTTTCATTCTTTGTTGTAATATAGCGAGAAAGCAAGTCAGAGAGTGAATAGGGAAAACACTATTTGAGTTTGCTTATGAAACAACAAACACATGAGATGTTAGTGTTCTAAATAGCTGGCATTCTGATATTACAGTCAGTGCATATACCAGGCAGTAAACTGAAATTGATTCTTAAGTGGACATGAGTGCTTTTGTGTGTGAAGCTACTATAGTTATCAATGAAAGAAACAATGTTTACATTGGTAAAATATCTATAATGTTAAATGAATGTTTTTCATAAAGAGCACGTTTCTCTTTATGAATGTTAATTTATTCTCTAAAAGTATCAATGGGAAAAAAAGGAAAAACATGTTTTTTGTTGTTGTTCATCCTCACTTGAAGATATTTTTTTCCATTGATTTTTAGAAAGAGAGTAGAAGGGAGGGAGGGAGGGAGAGAGAGAGAGAGAAACATCGATGTGAGAGAGACACATGGACTGGTTGCCTCCTGCATGTGCACAAAAAGGGCTAGTGATCACACCTGCAACCCAGGTACATGCCCTTGACCCGAAATCAAACCGGGGACCCTTCGGTGGGAGGGCTGATGTTCTAACCATTTAGCTTTACCGGCCAGCATGGAAATACATGTTTTCAAATAAAATAGCCCAAGATGAAAGTTTTATTAGAAAAATTTGAAAAATACAAGCAAATATGTATACACTGTGAATGCCTCTTTTTAAACTTGCATTTTATTGTTTGTTTATTGCTCAAGGAATAACATCACCAGCAGAAATTCCAGCAGGTACTATTCTGGGACTGACAGTTGGGGATCCTCGAATAAATTTGCCTCAAAAGAGGTCCAAAGTTTTGCCCAATCCAGAAAAATGCCAAGGTAAAGTTCTTGAAACATTCCTGGTTTTCTTACTATTTTGAGCAGTCTAGTCCCAGTTCTGTTAGTGACACCTGTGCAGTAACTTCACCTCTAGGAAATGAGGGTGATCTTTACCTGGCTACTTTCAAGGTGATTATGGTCACAGGAGGTGTGTGTGGGAGTATCTTTTAGCTGTGTAACACAGCCTGATCCTTACGTTCATTTCATTGCTAGTATCTAGTAAAACCTGTCTTTCTGTCAAATGGGTTTTTGAAAATGCCTGGCATTTCAGAATTTTCATATGAGGAAGGGATGTGCACCTGCAGCTGGTCTTGTGCTCATTGGAAGCCTCTGTCTGACCAAACAGATGATCCAGGTTCGAATCCTGGCAAGGCCATCCCAGGTGCTGAAGGTAAGATGTCTTGGTTTAGACTCAGTAGAGTGGCCCGAGGGAGTTGTTTGGCTGGAGTGGCATGGGAGGGTGTGTAGGACTGGCTAAAATTTTAGTCTGATCTGGGACATGCAGCGGTTGTGATAATGTCTTATTGTATTTGCTGTCATTTAAGTATGGTTTTTTTTTTTTTTTTGGAAGAATCATTAAAATTACCTTGTGAATTTTTGGAGAAAAATATAGGCGTGTGTTATAATGACTATAATTTTTTTTTAACCTCCATGCATAGGTAGCTAGCTTATTAAGGGCTTAGTAAATGATTCTATCAGAAAGTCACATGAAAGGTGGATTGAATGAGAGGAGTTTGAAGATATATTGGTAAGTTAGTTAATTATGGAGTCTCAGACTTTAATCAATGAGGTGTTGCTTCTTTCTTTTCTTTTTCAGTAGCAATATGCTCTGGTGCAGCCATGAAAACTGCAGCGTCAATCACACCATTAAATGGTGACTCCCATAATAGCCTTAAAGCTGTAATTTAATTCTACTCAATTTCTCTTGCTTCCTCAAATTCTTTTTAAAATAAGGCAGTTTTATATTAAAATGCTTTCTAAGGCTTTTATATTAATACTAGGGGCCGGTGCATGAATTTGTGCACCAGTGGGGTCCCTCGGCCTGGCCTGTGGGATCAGGCCGAAACCAGCTCTCTGGGGTCCCGGATTGCAAGAGGGCGCAAGCCAGGCTGAGGGACCCCACCGGTGCATGATTGGGGCCGGGGAGGGACGCAGGAGGTTGGCCAGCTGGGGAGGGACCACGGGAAGGCTCCAGGGCATGTCTGGCCCGTCTCCCTCAGTCCTGATCAGCAGGACCCCAGCAGCAAGCTAACCTACCAGTTGGAGCGTCTGCCCCCTGGTGGTCAGTGCATGTCATAGTGACTGGTCAACTGGTCGACTGCCTTCTGGTGGTCAGTGCACATCATAGCGACCAGTTGAGCAGCCTTAGCATTCATTAGCATATTATATTTTGATTGGTTGAACAGTCGACCAGTTGACCGGACACTTAGCATATTAGGCTTTTATTATATAGGATTATTATATAGGATGAATCAGTTCAAAGAAAATGAAAGTTTCTCAAACATTTAATTTCTATTATAAAAGCTTATCCTTTTGTTAGTCATTGTGGACTTTCATTAAAACCGATTTTAAGTAATTTCTTTGAAGAAGTATTGATTGGCATGTGATCTAGATAAAGATGTAAACTTTTGAGAGATCCAACATGGAAGCAGAGTAGGTGGAAGCTACACTCACCTCCTCCCAGGACCAAACTGGAATTACAGCTAAACATAGAAGAATCATCCTGAATAACCAGCTGAAGACTAGCCGAAAAGAAGTCTTATAACCAAGTTATTCACAGAAGAAGCCACATCGAGACTGGTAGGAAGGGCAGAGAAGCAGAAAGGGCCAACCCCACTCCCATGGCAGCGGCAAAGGTTCCAGAGGGATATCTCAGCTGCGGGGGTTCTCCCTGAGAAGCATGGGGTCTAAACCCCCTGCCGGGCTCCCCAGCCCACAGCAACAGGGCCCAGAAGAGGCGCCCACGTAACATCTGCCTGTGAAAAGTAACGGGGTTGTTGTCCACCAGAAAGATGGGAGTCCTCTAGAGATACAGGCACCCTCTTAAAGGGCCAACACACAGACTTTTGTTTGTAGCCACTCACCCTGTGCTCTAGGGGAGGGAGGGTGGAGGACTAGAGGTGCATGAGGAAAGACTGGAGTTTGTGGCTCTGGGGAGGGAGCTGAAGGGAGAGCCGCCAGGTCCCTATGCTGAGTCCATCTCCCACACTCGAGGTGCCTTCTTCCTTCTGTGGAATCAGCCTGGGGAAAGCAACAGCCACCCCCTCTGGGCTCCCTCCCGCCCCACTCTGTGGAGCTTATGCCCTGCTGAGGAGTATAGCCCGAGGCCCTTTCAGTGCCTGAGTCTCACAGGCAGCCAGTGGGTAGAGGGGGTTCTTGGGGTGTCTTGGGACTTTTGCTCACCTGACCCGGACCCGATGATGGTAAAAGCCTGTCTGGGTGCACAGCTTGGTCCTTCTCCCGCACACCCAGGCCCAACACTGGCAGCCACACGTTGTGGATCACTTACAGTTCCAAACAGGTTGCTCAGGGTAGGTCACAGGTAGCGTCTGATTTGGGCCTGCAGCAGAGAGTCCCTCCCAGGAAGCCCAGAACCAACGCACCCAGTGACCAGCTTCACACAACATGAGAGCCGGGTTACAAGCAGCACACCTAAAGGGAGATATCGCAGGCACCAAGCCCCGCTGAGGCAAATTCGCTTCGTGTGGTCAGCCCGTGCACAGCAGCTTGCAGGCCATGGTCAGGGTTGAGACTCAGTCGGGCAGCCTGCGGGTCGATCCCGTGCACGAACGGGCCAGTAGCAGCCAAGACTCAATTACAACAGGAGGCCCACATAACCCACTCGAGGGACATTCCTGGAGCACCCAGCTCAGGTGACCAAGGAGGCTGCACCACTGGGTCCCACAGGACACCTACTACATAAGGACTCCCCCCGAAGACTGGGAGTCACAGTAGATCTATCTAATACAGTGATGGTGAACCTTTTGAGCTCGGCGTGTCAGCATTTTGAAAAACCCTAACTTAACTCTGGTGCCGTGTCACATATAGAAATTTTTTGATATTTGCAACCATAGTAAAACAAAGACTTATATTTTTGATATTTATTTTATATATTTAAATGCCATTTAACAAAGAAAAATCAACCAAAAATATGAGTTCGCGTGTCACCTCTGACACGCGTGTCATAGGTTCGCCATCACTGATCTAATACAAACACAATGAGGCAGACAAAATGGAGACCTCACCTCGCCCCTATCAGAATGGCTCTCATCAATAAATCAACAAACAAGAGTTGGCGAGGATGTGGAGAAAAGGAAGCCTTCGTGCACTATTGTTGGGACTGCAGATTGGTGCAGCCAGTGTGGAAAGCAGTGTGGAGTTACCGCAAAAACTACAAAATGGAACTGCCTCACGACCCAGCGAACCACTTCTGGGAAAGTACCTGAAGAAACCCGAAACACTAATTTGAAAGAATATATGCACCCCTATGTGCATTGCAGCGTTATTTACAGGAGCCAAGATCTGGAAGGTGCCCGGTGTCCAGTGAGTGGATAAGAAAGCTGTGTTACATTTACACGACAGAATACTCCTCAACTATAAAAAAAGGAGAGAAATCTTACACTTTGTAAGAAATCTTACCCTTCGTGACAGCATGGATGGACCGGGAGATTATTATGCTAAGTGAAGTAAGCCAGTCAGAGAAAGACAAGTACCATATGATTTCACTCAGATGTGGAATTTAATGAACAAAATGAACTACCGAGCAAAATGGAGACAGTCATAGAGAGCAGGCTGACAGTTTTTAGGATGAGGGCAGGGGTGGTAGTGGAGGGATTGAGCATAAAAGAAAGAAAAAGAGAAAAAACTCAGGAACATGGACAACAGTGTGGTGATTGCCAGGGCGGGGAGAGGGGTAGGAGGAGGCGGAGGAGGGAACGGGTAAAATGGTGATGAATGGAGACTGGAATTGAAGTGGTGAACACAATACAGTGTACAGAGGATGTGCTGTATAATTGTGCCCCTGAAACCCGCATAATTTTGTTAACCAGTGTCATCCCGATAAATTCAATAAAAAGGAAAAAAAGAGAAGTAAACATTTTTTTTTGTTAATCCTCACCTAAGGATATTTTTACCATTGATTTCTAGAGAGAGTGGAGGGGAATAGAGACAGAGAGAGAAGCGTTGCTGTGAGAGAGACACATCAATTGGTAGCCTCCTGTGTGAGCACCGGCAGGGGTAGGGGATTGAAATTGCAACCCAGGTACGTGCCCTTGACCGGGAATCGAACCCTGGACCCTTTGTTATGTGGACCGGTGCTCTAACCACTGAGCAATCGGCCAGGGCAAGAAGTCAGCTTTTTAAAGAGGTTGCATTATACTGATGTTATTAACACATGTAATGTATCATTTAGAAAGACAATTCAGAACTGAAGTTAGCCCTGGCCAGTGTGGCTCAACAGTTCGATTTCCTTTCAAGGGCATGTTACCTGGGTTGCAGGTTCGATCCCCAGTCCCAGTCAGGGCTTGTAGGGGAGGTAGACAGTTAATATGTCTCTCCCACATATCTCTCTCTCTTTCTCTCTCTCTCTCTCCCCTCCCCAACCCCCCCTACACTCTCTAAAAAGCAATGGAGCCCTAGCTGATTTGGCTCAGTGGATAGAGCGTCAGCCTGCGGACTGAAGGGTCCCAGGTTTGATTCTGGTCATGCCTGGGTTGCGGGCTCCATCCCCAGTGGGGGGTGTGTAGGATGCAGCCTATCAGTGATGCTTTCTCATCATCTCTCTCTCCCTCTCCCTTCCTCTCTGCAATCAATTAAAAAAAAAAAAAGCAACGGAAAAAATATCCTCAGGTGAGGATTTAAAAACAAACAAAAAACTAAAGTTAGAAATATACTTTATTCTCCCCTGAAATCTCTCACATTATGGCCCAGTCACTTCCAACTTAATGTTTTTTCCAGCCGTCAGACCCACACAGGTATGTGCCTTGGAGTGGCCTTTCTGTGTTGGCATTTGAGGACCGTAGTCGAAACTCATGGATTGTCTGACTTTTTCTTTTAATTTTTCAGTCCAACAAAAGTAGATTTTGGAAGATTTTTCAGCCCCCGAGTGATTACACGACTGTAGGAAGTCTCCACTATCCATGTGTATGTTCCTCACTGGAAGAGTTCCTCCTCTTTCCCCCGAGGGTTCATCATGGTTGGCATGGAGTGGCTTCTTTAAAGGAATGAAATGATAATGTTTCACAGAAAATATGCTCCTTTTAAAGGAAGGAAACAATATGTTCAATAGGAAGGGCCTATCAGAGACTTGAAATGATAGGGCTGAAGAAATCGTACCTGTTGTCTCGGCACTGTTGAGCCAGGAGTAACATAAAGAGCCCGGAAGACAGCAGTCAGAACATGGCTTGTGGCCCAGCCGGTGTGGCTCAGAGGTTGAGCATCGACCTATGAACCAGGAGGTCACGGTTCCATTCCTGGTCAGGGCACATGCCCGGGTTGCGGGCTCGATCCCCAGTGGGGGGCATGCAGGAGGCAGCCGATCAATGATTCTCTCATTGATGTTTCTATCTCTCCCTCTCCCTTCCTCTCTGAAAGCAATAAAAATGTATTAAAAAAAAAAAAAAGAACATGACTTGTGCTGTCATTGCGTATTATCGTTTGCCTCTGCAGTGGTTCATATGCTTCAATCATCCTAACTGTGGAATTAGGCGGGTATTTAAAGGCAATTGTATGTGATGTTTATATCTTCTCCACTAAACATAAATGTTCAAAAAATAAGTGTAGGAGCCTTTGCTACTTCACAGATGATGAAACCAACTGTAAGAATAATTTCTAGTCAAGTGTATTCTTCTAGAGAAGTAAGTGCCTGTCAGATATTTTCTTGTAACAATGGGCCACGTTTAGACTTTGACTTCACTGACCTCGAGGATGTGGTTTGAAGGCTCTTTCTTTTCCCTCTCAGATAATGAGGAAGTTAGACAGCTGCGTCTGGAGGGTGTGCCCGTGGAGTGTGCGCATAGCTTTATTTGGAGCCAAGCTATCTGTAAGAGTGTCACAGAGAATAAAATGTCGGATCAGGTAACTAATGGTGTAAGGGTTGTTGGTAAAGTCATGAAGACAGGTTGAAGTTCGTCACTCGAGAGAACGTAAAGGTTGCTTTGTACTCTATAAGGTCCCATAGACTTCCCTTTATTTTCAGACAATTTACTGGTCCCTTATGATAAATACTTTGGTTGTTTTTTTGTTTATTTTCTGTTCTTAAAGAAGAAGAATCCCTAGAAAAAGTTAACATAAAGACTTTTTCTTGAAATGATAATCTTAGGATTTAAATACATGTCTTTCTTTTATTGTGTTTTTTTTTTCTCCCCCATTAAGTGTTCTCTGTTTTTGTTGCTTTATTTGTTCTCCGGTCTTTAATTACCCAGTGACTGTGCTCCTACAGGTATTGTATCAGGTGATGGGGTCGATGACTGTTAGATACACTCAAGAAGTACAGGCCACAAAGGAAGCCCAAAGAAGGGAGACTAAGCCCAGACTCTAGAAATCAGGGGAAGCGTCCTGGACGGAGGGCTGGTGTTTGCGCTGACCCTCAGGTGGGCTGTTAGAATCAACCAGACCTTTGGGGGCCGGGGGCCGAGGCTGCAGTAGAGGAAGGATTGCTGGAAGTGAGAATGAGCAGGGGCCCAGGCCCAGTTCAGGACCGTGTGTTCAGGAATCTTCAAATAGATGAGTAGCTTGGACTCAGAGATGAAACTGAAGAGGGAATAGGACCAGAGCATAGAAGACCTGGGGGCACTTCAGGGATCTGGACCGAAGACAGAGGGTGCCATGGAAAGTGTTAAGCTGGGCCGTGACATGATGACATTTCCCTCCAGCAGCACAGGGGAGGGTGGAGGAGACTAGGGGTGGGGATGTGGGTGGAGGAGCCGGAGAGAGGGCTTGTGATTGGATGGCCTTAAAAGAGACCCTGGAAATAGCCCATAATGTAGGGCACGATGGGGGCCTGATTTGTGGCCGTGCCTGGAGTGCAGGGCCACAAATGTGTATTTACCTGGAGGGTAAAATTGGCAAGACTCAGTGGTTCATTGGAAGGTGGGTGGTGAGAAAGGAGGAGACGGTCTGGTTTGGGTTTGGGAGCTCAGCTAAGAGCCCGAGCCAGGCCTGACCCGTCCCAGCTGTATCCCGAGTCCCGGGAAAGCGTTCGGCACATGGCAGGTGCTCAGGGCATATTCGAATGAAAGAGTAAATGAATGACCAGTAAATGTTTGCACGGGTGAATGAATGAGGGGACAAACTGTGAGCATCGTGGCATCAGATGGCGGGAGCGAATGCAGTGGGAAGGACGAGTGTCATCTTGGATAATTGAGTTTGAGGGGCCTCGGGACTTCCAGGACAGAGGTTTTGATCCCAGGAGCCAAAGTCAGGGTGAAAGAGAGAGATTTTTGGAATTACCAACAGGTAGATGGTAGAGGAAACTCGGGAAGGAGAGAGAGAAAAGTGAAGAAGGAGACTCGGGATCTGGTCCTGGCGTGAAGGCATCCTGGGGCGGCAGTTAGATGTAGCGTGGAGGCCGCCCTCGGATAGTTTCTCAGTTGAGTGAGTTGGGAGGACTCTCCCTCCCCTTCCATCTCTTTGAATAGCTGGCAAGAAAAGTCTGGAAGAATGTTAGCAACTCCCTGCAGTCTACTTGACAAATAATTTACAGCACCTTCTATTTCACATTTGGGGGGGGGCGGGGTGGGCACCTTCTATTTTGGATCCTTAAGACTGGGTGAGAATTTTCTCAAGGGAGAAGTTGTTAATTGTGCCTTTTTTTTTTCACTTCATGACAAATCTTAACCAAAGTAAATGTAGGGACAGAGTATCAAAATATAAGATTAACCCTGAGATAAGAAATTAGTGGAATGCATGTGTATTTTATAACTTTGAATCCTCTAGTATATTCTTGCCCATATTTAAGGTAATTTGCCATTTCTACCGAAACATTATATAAAGGAAAATCGTCGTAGGAGGGACTACTTTGTGCTTAAAATAGCTTACATGTATGTTTTTTTCTTGCGTTTTAAAAGGGCAGGTAACATCTCCCAGAAGACTAGGGTTGTTTGTCTTGAATGATTTTCTCCCATTGTAGGACTTAAACCGGAAGAGAAGTGAATTGCTGGTGCCTGGGTCACAGCTGGTTTTAGGTCCCCGCGAGTCCAAGATCCCTCTGCTTTTGATTCACCAGCCGGGAAGAGTGACCGGCGACGGCCAACGCGGCTGGGGAAGTGGCTGGGACGTGCTGCTTCCCAAGGCCTGGGGCATGGCTTTCTGGATTCCATTTGTAAGTGGCTTTTTTATTCCGACCAAGAGTTGCGACCTTTAAAGTCCATCCCTAATCAATACCCAGGGCTGAGAATGTTCCAGACTTGACGCACGCCTTAGAAACTGAGGCTATTTTTCTGCCCTCTGAGCCAAATTCCTGATACAAGATACTTCATAAGGTCCCTGGAGCCTGGGTGTTATTAATAAGAGTGGTGCTGACATATTGTGAATATTTGAGGTTTTAAGAGTGGCCTGATAGTTTAAATTTTTAATGATTTATTTTAACATATACATTTCTTTCAGATCTATCGAGGTGCACGGGTGGGAGGATTAAAAGAGACTGCGGTGCATTCCCAGTATAAAAGGTCGCCTTCCATCCCGGGGGATTTCCCAGACTGCTCTGCTGGCATTCTCTTTGCTGAAGAACAAGCCAAGAATCTTCTTGAAAAGTATAAAAGGTGAGAAGCTGCCTTCTCGAGGTTGGTGGTGCCTTCAGAGGAAGAGAAGTGCCTACTCACAGTGGCCCATAACGTTGGCAGTGGCTTCGGTAACTCTCACTATATAATGTGGAGTTTTCGTAGGCTTTTCCTTGAGTTCAGCGTTACCGAGACACAAGTCAGTCAGGAGACTGTCTCACGTCGGGTGTTTCTAGGCCCATCCAGAGCGTGAACCCTTTCCGTGGTCATTTGCTTACGTGGATGGTGGTGGACACCTACACTGTGGACATGAGTTCCCACTCCCAGCCCTGCCCCCCTCAAAACGGAAATTGAGTTTTTTATAACTGATTATAGAGATAATACATCTGAAATTTCAGTGAAACTACGAAAACATAAAAAAATACTTTATACACTGGAGTATTTTTTTTAAATATATTTTATTGATTTTTTACAGAGAGGAAGGGAGAGGGATAGAGAGTTAGAAACATCGATGAGCGTCTGTCCCCTGGTGGTCAGTGCACATCATAGCGAATGGTCGACTGGTCATTGTAATGGTTGCTTAGGCTTTTATATATATAGATGATATTTCTTAGAAAACTTTCTTTTCTATGTTTTCTTAAATAGAGATATAGTACAGTGGCTATAGTTATTTTAATCGCCCCCATCCTAAATTATTCAGAATTGGCTCTCCTCTTCGGTTTTCATTAGACGCCCTCCTGCAAAACGGCCCAACTACGTAAAGCTGGGCACTCTGGCGCCGTTCTGTCTGCCCTGGGAGCAGTTAACCCGAGACTGGGAATCGAGAGTCCGGGCCCAAGAGGAACTGTCCGGAGCTTCCTCCCCGAGTGGTGGGGAGAGCGACTCGAGAGACCAGGCGCCCTGTGCTCCCACGCCTGGACAAGCTGCTCAGGGGTCTGGTGCAGGGGGCACAGCCCTGCACGACTCCAGTGAGCCCGAGGGAGCGATGGACACAGAGTGTCCAGCCCAGGCCGGGACTGAGCAGGTATCGGGCCAGGATGCCCGTGGCCAGCTCCTCTGCGTTCTCAGGTGAGTGCACACACCTTCCGGATATGTTCTAGGTTCATTCTCTTTTAATACCATCCAGGCTACAGGTGTAAACGTAACCACTGTTCCTTGATGCAAGGCCCAAGTGAAGTTTTGGACTCAGAAAGACCCCATGGAAATGGCCACATTACATTAGATGCTAACTTACGAACTGATTTGAAAAATTATCATCCATAGACCCAGACCAAGAGTTCTCTTCTACCGACATGTTTCAGTTAGTCTGCTCACAGAGCAGTACTTTCGCGAGTGTGTGAGGTGACGACCCCGGCAAACTCCGAGCGAGCACTGTTCGCTTTAAATCACTGAATTCGATTTCTTGTCATTCCTTTTGGATGATCTGAATTTGTGGCCGATTAGGTACCGATTCATTGTGATTTTGTCATATCACAGACGATAACATGTGTTCTACTCAGTCCTGCTGCAGGCATTAGATTTTGCTTATCAGTTACCCTTTATTCGGATATTTATTTATTTATTTATTGCTCTGATTTTTATAAGAAGCACTTACCACTCTTGCCTTATACTTTTTTCCCATGTAACTTCTTTAGAATTCTTTTTTAAAAAAATATTTTTAATTGATTTCAGAGAGGAAGGGAGAAGGAGAGAGAGATAGAAACATCAATGGTGAGAGAGAATCATTGATTGGCTGCCTCCTACATGCCCCCTACTGGGGATTGAGCCCGCAACCCGGGCATGTGCCCCTGACCAGAATCGAACCGGGACCCTTCAGTCCGCAGGCCGACGCTCTATCCACAGCCAAACCGGCTAGGGCCCTTAGAGTTTCTTTTTAATCAAAATATCAGTTCCTCCTTAATCCTCTCACTGTGATTACAGCCTTAGATTCTACCCCACTGTCTTATTTTTCTCTGCCTTCAACTTCTTAAACCTTTAGTCTTTCGCAGAACAGTAGACACATAAAAAGTAAAACCTGAATACAAAAAGGCATTAATGTCAATTTTTAATTTCTTAGAAACCTTAATGGAGTTTTGATGCTTTCCCACAGAGTATAAAAATTAAATGAACTCTCGCTATCCCTAATCTTCTAATTGCATATTTTCTCCTTGAACAAAATACCCTCAAACGTGTAGGAGTAGAGCATCGCTGAAGCAGCTGTCAGCCTGGTGCCGGCCCAGTTCTGGGGACAGTCGGGCGGCGGCCCGGCGAGCTCCCGGCAGGGGGCAGCAAGAACTGACCGCAGAGGCCCGCCGGTCCCTCCTGGCCCGCTTCCCCAGGGCCCTGGTGTGGGTCAGCCTGTCCCTGCCCGGGAAGGGCAGCCCCGAGCCGCACGCCATGATCTGTGTCCCAGCCCAGGAGGACCTCCTGCAGCTCCGCCGGGATCGGCTGTACTGCGGGCCCCAGGAACCCAAGCACAGCGACCCGTTCAAGAGCCAGATCCGGAAACAGAAGGAGAGGCAGACCCGAGAGAAGAGGCGGCACCTCGGGCGTGCTGCCTTGGGGGGCCTGGCAGAGGGGGACCCTGCAGCAGGGCCCCCGGCTCCGACCCTGGGCCTGTGGCCAGGCCCGCTCCCCAACGTGACCGCTCACTGCTCCAGAGTCCTCCTGGGCTTCGTCACCCAGGGAGACTTCTCCATGGCTGTCGGCGGTGGGGAAGCCCTGGGCTTCGTTAGCTTGACGGGCCTGCTGGACATGCTGGCCGGCCAGGCCGCCGCCGAGAGGGGCCTGGTGCTGCTGCGGCCGCCCGCCTCCCCGCAGTACCGGCTCGCGAGGGTCACGGTGGAGGTGTGAAGGCGGGCGTGCGTCCTTGCAGGGGACAGACGGTCCCGTCTGCCTGGTCCCACAGCTGGAAAGTTTGGTTTGAGCCGTCTTCTGTTTTGAAATGTCATGTGAAACTGCTTGGAAACGAGAATAATAAAAAAAAAAGATGCATCATGCACGTGGATGAGATGGATGAGATGTTTACGTCATTCCAGTCACCTCACTGATTTCCATCCTCCTCTGTCCCTGCTGTAGGGCCTTGGAATATGCGGCACATATTTCTATTACGATTTCTTGGTCTGTGTCGTTCTTGCTGGAAACAGTTAGAAGCTTTATTTTTCCTCGCCCCCATTTTCATGGGGATCCAAGGGCTTTCGGGTCTGTTTAGAAACCTTGTCGCCGTGTGGTAGGCAGGGTGGTGGTTTGATGATTTGATTGTTGCAGGAGAGGCAAAGGCTACCAACATCTGGCCTCTGCCGTGAGGTGCGGCGCCCCGTCTGGCCTGGTGCAGGTCCGCGCTGTGATCAGCGTGCCTCACGCTGGCTCCCCGAAGGAGGACGCCGTGGAGAATGTGTTGCTGCCCCTTTGCAGGTGGCCCGGGTTGTGAGCGGGTTGGGGTGGAGTGCAGGGGTGGTCTGATTTCATCACGCAGCCTCTGCATTGCTGACCAGCGCGGGGTCCTCAAGGCTACTTAATTTTTCTGGGCTCTTTTGCTTCTGCAAAGCCATAGAAGAGCATTTTAAAAATATGTTCTATGAAATGTGTCAAACCCCCGCCTCCCCCCCCTCCCCCAAAAGAGTGAGAGATTCCAAGGTCAGATTGGGGAAACTGGGGTGAACACAGTTAAGCATTTCTTTTTAAAGGACTCCTGGAACCTCCCATGTGATAATGGACACTGTGAATCTCCAGGGTATGGTCCATCGTGTTTTCTAAATCTTTCTGATCCCAAACTCCTTTTGCAAGGAGCACGGGGTAGGACCCGTGTCCTCAGGAACGGGCTTTGTAACCGTGGCCTACGGCGTGACGCTCACCTCCAGGGGGCGGCGACCACAGCGATCCGCTGCCGGTACACAGCCGTGCAGACGCCCGGCCGCCTGACACTGAGCAGGGCAGCGAGGAGGCCTCGTCCTGGCCCACGGGGATCGTGGGGGCGTCGCCGCTTGTTTCCACCTGTGAGAAACGAGGTGCTCGTGAACTTCCAGTCGCCACGTGTGTCTCTCACCCCCAGTCCCTTACTGCCCTGCCCTGGGTGCCCAGGAGAGCTTGAGGGCGATAGTCTTTAAAACCTAAATTGTCCAGTCGGGCGCTATTTCCTGCAAACGGGTTCTTGCTGTAGCATCTGGCACCGGCTCCTGCAGGGTGATGGGCTGGGGAGGGACACAGAGGGCTGCAGTAGCCAATGAGACGCCTGGGTTTCCCCTCTCACCAGGCCTCTCCAGGTACTTGTGTCCAACCCCAATGAGACCTGAAAACAGTCTAACTCGGTGGTGTCTGTAAACAATACATTAAGATGTCACCCGATGTCTGGTTGTGAATATTTACTGGATTGTCCCCCATTTGTCCTCTAGGCTCTCAGCCACGTGGTCTGTGCCTGGCGCCCGTGCCAGCCAGTCTGCTTGTGCTGAGTCATGCACCCTGCCGCCCGCCCTCCTCACAGGCCACAGCCACGCTCTGCTCTGCGGGGGGAGGTCAGACCGCGCCGAAAGGCAGACGAGCCCTTCCCAAAGCATGTCCCTGGGAAAAATGGGGGGAGCTCTCTGCCGATTCACTTACTGTTCATCTATGAGGCTCTGCAGGTCCCTGCAGGAAGGAAATGTCTTTCCCAGACACCCCTTTCCGCTTGCTTGCTTTTTTTCTTTCTAAAAATATATCTTATTGATTTTTTACAGAGAGGAAGGGAGAAGGATAGAGAGTTAAGAAACATCGATGGGAGAGAAACATCAATCAGCTGTCTCCTGCACACCTCCCACTGGGGATGTGCCCACAACCAAGGCACATGCCCTCGACCGGAATCGAACCGGGGACCCTTCAGTCCACAGGCCGACGCTCTATCCACTGAGCCAAACCGGCCAGGGCTCTTTCTACCTTTTTGCATCGCTGTTGTCCAGAGGACATTAGTTTCATGGAATGTGTTTCTTTTGATCTCGCTAGATGCCCACTGAGCTACCGGATAAGTACAGCACGGCCCGCCCTCTTGTCGAGGGTGCGATGGCCAAGTTCACGAAATCAGGAAGCGACCCGAGGAGCAGGCAGTGAGCTGAGCTCCCGGAGATCCGCTCCACCCTGAGTTCCCACCACCTTCCCAACAATAACAACTTGCGTCACCTGGTAACCGCCGTACCTTTCTGGTCCACACCCTTCTAGGCTTGGAGATGTGTGGTTTGTCGTTTCCTTTTAAGAAAAACAGCATCAGCAATCGCTCATATAAACACCTACGCGCACACGTGCAGCCCGAGTGCCTGTGGCCAGTTCCTCGTGGAGCTTGATTGGCGGGCGGGACCCTAATGTTCACGCTCCCTCTATCGGAAACAGGAAGTCGGCAGGCGCGCCTGGCACTCCACGGAGCGTTGCTGTCTTGCCTGCTGCGCGCCCAAGGTGAGTGCCTTCTCCCTGGCCAGTGGGAGGGGAGGGGAGGTGAGGTGGGCAGTGGTGGCCGGATGGACTCCATAGAGCCTTAACGGATGCACTATGGTCAGCCGGTCGGAGGCCCGGGGAGCCCAGAAGCCGGCCCAGCTCTGGGCTGCCCAGCAGATGGTAGAAGGCGACAAAGACTAGCAGCGGCGGTCACTCGGAGCAGCGGTCCCAGTTACGCACTCCCGATCCCGGTCACCCCGGAACCCGGAGGCCCACAGGTGCAGTCTTTCCTTACAAAGCAGTGGCTTCCGTTCCTGGCTGCACATGGGATTCACCTGATACCCAAGCTTCCCATGAGTCTTGGCTCAGTATTAGAAGCTCCCAGGCTGTTCTGACGTCTGGGGCCTGGGCTGGGGCCTGCGGCTTGAAGAGGCCCCTGCACTTGGGAAACTGTGACTGAGGAACGAGGCCAGGGAAACGTTGCAACCCTCGTGTGGTTGGGCCGGCTCACGGGTCTGTTGTGAAGCAGCCAGGTGGGACTGCATGAGAGCACCGGCCAGGGCCGCTGGTCAGAGCAGGGACTTGCACCTGGGAAAGAGGCCTGGCTTGCACACGCCCACGGCCTGGCTCAGTACTTGCAGGACCCTGACTGCTGGGGAATACAAAGTGAGGCCTGTCTGTTTGCTCTGGGGGAGTGTCCTTCCAGATTGGCTACTGCTAACCTTGGCTGATCACCTGGGCCCTTTCCCAGCCTGGAGCCCAGGTGCTCCCCCCCCCCCCCATCCCTACCAAGGATGCTGATTTAACTGGTCAGGGGTGTGGCCCGGACACTGGGATTCCTGAGAGCTCCCAGTCTGAGCTGAGAACCTCGGCTCTCGGCGTTTAGTCTGAGGTTCCAGTGTCATGAGCCAAGGACACAGAAACGTGTCGGTCACCGGGAGCCCCCAGGGCAGAACAGGTGTAGGCCTCTTGAGTGGGCACGTCGCTGTCACTGATGAATGGATAGGGTCCTGCGGGTCTGAAAAAACAGCCAAGTTCACGTACCGCGTCTCCCTTCTCTGTCTTGTTAAAAATTAAAATGTAACCAGGTCCTGTTGTGGGAGAACCCACCCCTGTGCTTTCACAAAAGGAGATGTTTGCAGACGTGGACCCCGCCCATCCCATTGCGACCCTCAGCCTCACCCACCGCTGGGACACGCTGGCCCGGCTTTGGGGCCCCCACCACTTGGCAGCAGCCTTGCTCTGCCTTCATGGAATGTTCTCGTGTCCCCCCGCCACTTCCTGCACACCTGTTCCCTCCCACCCCATCCTTCCCAGCTTAACTTTATGTTTCCCAGAGAGGCTCCTGCCTACCTTATTTTCCATCACCAGGGGTCTGTTTCCTGATGACATCACAACAGATCGCAATGCTTTGGTTGTTACTTGTCCATTCTATTAGGCTGTGAGCTTCTGAAGGGGAGACTGTGTCTTATTTGATCACTGTTGTTCCTCAGGTCCTAGCACAGTGCCTGCCCCATAACTGGTGTTTAATGTATACTTGTTGGTGCATGAATCAAGTTTGTTGGTGTTTGTATGAAAAAAACAGTGCAATACGATTTTAAGCACAGGCATATGGTGTAATGCACAAATTAACCACTAGGTGGTGCCAAGACCTCATGAGAAAACGGCCTGCTCTGGAAAAATATCAGAACTAAAATACAATTCATTTGTGTGGGGGATTTACAGGGTTACCGATCAATTAATATTCCCTCTTTTGAGGCAGACCCATCCTACCAAAACCCTAGTTTGAAAAGGCTCTGTGATTTTTAAAGAGGGGACTAGAGAAGGAACAACCTTTAAAACTCCTACAATGAGTGATTCCCACCCACATTATCCCCAGTAAGTTGGCCCACCCATCATGAGCAGAATGAGGAAGCTCATCACTTCGCCCGGGGTTGCCATCTCTCCCGTGGCAGCATCCGATGGGCAAACCGCCGCTTGGGTGCCTCCTTCCTGATATCAGCAAACACGGAGAAGCAGCCTCTGATCCTTAGGAACCAGTTACGAGGCATTTGCTTCACTCTTCTCCAGGCTAAACAAGCCTCGTTTCTGTAGCTTTTCTTCTCTTGCCCAACATCTCCCCGAGGACCTTAAATTCCTTTTTGGACAAGACATACTTTGTTCTCAGAACAGCCCTGCACGGCTGCGTGAGCCTGAGCAGGGACTGCCGGCGTAGGGACAGCCTGGAACGTTCTGGGCCACTGTGGGCCTCTGAGGTCTCCAGCCTCCCCCTCCTTGCTCTGCGGGATACAGCTGCTCCGGCTTGAGGCAGGAAAAGGCTCAAGTCCCCTCTTTAAAAATCACAGAGCCTTTTCAAACTAGGGTTTTGGTGAGCGTGGTGTTCCTCAGCAGCAGCGCCTGGGATAGCTGCATGCAGGTGGCTTATTTTAGGAAGTGATCTAAGGCAGCGGTTCTCAACCTTGGCTGCACATTCGAATCACCTGGGAATCTTTTTAAAATCCTGATTTCTGGGCCTCATCCTCCGGAAATTCTGTTTCTTTGTTACTGTTGTGGCCTCACCCCATAACAAAGAAACAGAATTTCCGGAGGATGAGGCCCAGAAATCAGGATTTTAAAAAGATTCCCAGGTGATTGGAATGTGCAGCCGAGGTTGTGTGCGTCATTCGCCTGGCCACTGTGGGGCAAGTGCACCTCCCAACTGCCCAGCGAGACCCAGAGAGGGAACCCTGCATGCACCGGCGCCCACTCCCCCGGTTGAGGGGCGGGTGGGGGATGCCCCAGGAGCATTTCTTGCCTGGCGCCTCCAGGTGTGCACAGGTGCTAGGATGGCCGAGTGCTCTGTGGGGACCCCACGGAGGGCCAGCTGGGAAGCCCCACGGGTGGAAACGAGGTGCGGCTACGGCAACGTGCTGCTGGGCTACACCTGTTCCCAGCGGGTTGCTGTGGTTAGGGCTGAACAAAAGTGCACGGAGGGAGTGTGAGACGGAGGAAAGACATCTAGCACAGAGCCCTCAGGGGGCAGGGGAGAGAGAGAGAGAGAGAGAGAGAGAGAGAGAGAGAGAGAGAGAGAGAGAGTAGGAGGGGCAGGAGGAGGTGTCAGGGCTGCTTGGAGTAAGTGCCAGCAGTTGGCATGTACACTGTAAAGTCGATCTTGCCGAAGTGGGGAGCAGCTATGGCCCAGCACCCAGCAAGCTCTCAGGCCAGGGCATCTGTCCCTCCCTTTTGCGGGCGCTGCCTGGTGCAATTGAGAATATTGCCCATTGGGTGCCGCCATTGTCACGAGGAAACAAGTTCCAAGACTGTTGTCTGGTCGGAAAATAACCCCGTGGAAATGTTCTGCGGGCTCCGGGCTGGCTTTCCCATCGTTCCTGCCCACCCAGCTCCCGGCTTCCTCCCCGCTCACCCCACCCCATCCTCTCCGAGCCTGCAGCTCAGTCACCTGCTTCCTCAGTGAAGTGGGGCAGTCTTTTTCTTTTTTTAAAAATATATTTTTATTGATTTCAGAGAGGAAGGGAGAGAGAGATAGAAACATCAATGATGAGAGAGAATCATTGATCGGCTGCCTCCTGCACGCCCCCTACTGGGGATCGAGCCCGCAACCCGGGCATGTGCCTTTGACCAGAATCGAACCCGGACCCTTCTGTTCACAGGCTGACGCTCTATCCACTGAGCCACACTGGCCAGGGCAGGTGGGGCCATCTCACTGCTCACAGTGTGGTCCTGGACCAGCAGTATCCGCATGAGAAAAGCGGGGTCCTGGCTGCACCCCAGACCTCCTGAGAGGGGCGTGCGTTTGATCAAGGTAACGGGGGATTCGTGACCGAGGGCAGCTGCAGGGGCAGGGGGCTGTCCGTGGTTTCTGAGCCTGTTATCAGCGGAAGAGTCTGGGGAGCTTGCGAACAACACATTTCTGAGCATCTGCGACCCTGAAATCTATGATTTCTGTTACGCTCCCTCCGTGATTCCAAACCAGGCCCTTCATAGGATCATGTCTGAGCATCACCAGGATATGTATCTTTGGTGTTTGTTTTTTTTCTACTTCTAAAATTCTGATATTTTCACCTCTGACTTTTCACAAATTTGGGTGCCACTCTTTTTGGTATTTAGATGTGGGGCCTAAGGTTTTTCTTCTTTTATAAAACAGAACTAGTTTCTGGTGCTGAATATTCTAGTCAGGAACTTGAGTCTGAGCTCATGACGCACGCCGTGCAGTTCTTCCCGCCCTTCGTCTAGCCAGAGGCATGTGGGTTGTTCTGTGGCCGGCCCGGAGGGTCAGAAACAAACTCGAATCCGGCATGTCCTTGTCCTTGAGCAGTTCAAGGTCAACAGCTCACTCCGTTGGTGCCACGTGAAGAGCGAAGAGGACATGGCCTGTGGCCCGGTGCAGGGCTCCAGCTCGGCCTGCTGCTCTCCCAGGAAACGCGGCCCTGAGTCCCAATAAGATTGATTCCGTTTGCTCTCTTGTCTCAGCGTTGCCCTGATATGCCGCTGTTGTTTACCATTCGAGCACCACCCAAAACCATTCATCTTGCCATCGCTGGGCGTTTAGGAAAGCCACGATTACGTCTCCCACTTGGCCCTCTCACGTTTAAAACATCAGCCAAAACCAAAACAATAAGACACACAGACGCCCTCCACCCAGACGGGAGTGGGCACACGGCACAGCATCCCCCCTGCACCCTGGCGGCCGTCTCTGGGCGCTCGCTTCTCCTCCCGCGCTGCCCCGTTGCGTCTTCCAAGCCCCCGCTCATCTCATGCTTTTAATCTCGCCCATAAATCAGCGGGCCTGGCTCCCCAGCCTGCGCCAGGCTGAGCTCCGGCCTCTGGGCACGGGCCTCCCTTCCCGGTGAGGATTAGTGTTAATCTCCTGCTCATGCGATGGAGTCAAGTTATTCTTTCCATCTGCCACCCCTCGGGCAGAGCTCTGGCCTCTCCTCCTCCTACCCAGAGGCCTCTGGGGGCCGGTGGTGACACCCCCTCGCAGGGACCTGTGCAGGGTGACCAGGTGCAGCTCTCTCACCCAGCGTCTGAAAGGTGCAGCCTGGTGAGTGACAAGTTGGGGGAGGAAGGCCTGAGCCCCAGACAAGGGCCTGCGTCCAGCCAGTCCAGCCACACAGTCACACAGCTGCTTCCTAACAGCGCTGGGGCCAGAACCAGGTCCCCTGACGGCCAGGCAGCTCAGGACCAGCTTTCAAAAACGATAACAACAAACAAACAAACAAAAACAAACAGACACACACTTTTTCGGAAGAGTCTCAACCCACCAGGAAGAGAGCAGGCTGCTGTGCTGCGTCAGTTCTGCAGGCAGCTCCTTCCTTCCTCCTTTATGTCCCCATCTGTTCTCCGGTGACTCTGCCCTCCGAGTGCTGGCGGAACAGAAGGGCAACTTCGAGCCCTGCCCCTCCCCAGCCGAGCAGCCCTGGGCAGGCCACTGAAGTGATCTGACCCATCAAATGGAAATAACTGGGACGTCCACTCAGTATCTTTAAAAAAAAAATACATTTAAAAAATATATACTTTTATTGATTCCAGAGAGGAAGGGATAGGGAGAGAGAGATAGAAACATCAATGATGAGAGAGAATCATAGATTGGCTGCATCCTGCACGCCCCCCACCGGGGGCCGAGCCCACAACCTGGGCATGTGCTCTGACCGGGAATCTAATGGTGAGCTCCCGGTTCATGGGTTGACGCTCAACCACGGAGCCACGCGAGCCGGGCAGTCCACTCAGTATCTTGCAGCGAAACTCAGTGGACTATAGGAGCAAACGTGCTTTGTATTTATACTTGCTGAGCACTTCACTTGCTATGTGCCCCTAACCGAGCCTTAGCTTATTTTATGTGGATTATGTCTTTTAATCCTCACAACGGCTCTATGAGTTTTATAGTCTGCATTTTAAAGAGAGGGACGCTGAGCCCAGTGAGGTGAGGGCACTGCCCCTGGTCACACAGCTAGCTGGGGCCAAGCCCGTACCTGTCGGCATCCTTAACCAACCTCCTGGGCGCTCACAGCACAGATAATAATAATACAGTGGGGCCTTGACTTACGAGTGTCCAGACTAACGAGTTTTTTGAGATACCAGCTGTCTCTCAGCCGATTTTTTGCATTGAGTTGATAGAGTAATTTGAGTTAACGAGCTCCTTAACGAGCTCGGTCTGGGAACGAATTAAACTCGTAAGTCAAGGCCCCACTGTAGGCTTTTGGAAGACAGGGGTCAAACAGACGTGGGCTAAGCCCTGCCTGGCCACTCTCAGGGACTTCCTAGGGGGAGGAGGAGGGGCTGAGGCTCACCAGCCAGGACCCCTGCTTTGCTTAAAACCCTGGGAACGAGAGGGAGGCCCGGATGGCTGCAGAGAAAGCATCGGTGCAGCCCGCGATGGTGCAGTTCTCAGACACGCCACGGGGTGGCGCTGTGGACCGACAGGTGCGCCCAGAGGTCTTGGGAAGGAGCCTCCATTGGGTCCAGACTGGGGTGGATGTAGGACTATCCGGAGACTCAGCCACAGACCTCAGGATGGGGCTCTCGGTTCGTTTGCTCAGCGCTGAAGCCGGGGAACCCGATGAGGTTCCCGTCCACAGGGTGTGTGTGGAGCTCCAGCCACAGACCAGGCGCTGGGCTTGGGGAAGCCAGGGGCACAGGTGGCCAGGTCTGTCCCTGAACCCTAGGAGCCCACGGTCCACGTGGGTGGTGTGTTGGAGGTGCAGAGGGGACGCCGTTGCTCCCTTTAAAATGAACACAAAGAAAGCAGGACAGCTTTTCGTGGCCTTAGAAAAGCAAAACTTGTGCCTTGGCCTGGTGGCTCAGTTGCTTGGCGTGTTGTCTGGTGCACAGAATGATTGCGGGTTCGATTCCCAGTCAGGGCACATAGCTAGGTTTCGGGTTGTTTCCTGGTAGGGGCACGGGTGGGAGGCAACCAATCAATGTTTCTCTCTCACATCGATGTTTCTCTCTCTCTCAAATCAATAAAAAGCAACAACACATCCTCAGAAAAGGATTAAAAAAAAAGAGTAAACTTTGTAGTTCCTTTCCCAAAAGCAACTTCATGCTTCCTCAGACCCCCACCCATCCCAGGCTGCTCCCTGGGGAACCCATGCCCAGCAGGAAGCAGAGTCTGAAAGTCCTGGGGCTCAGTAAAGGGCCCTCCTTCCTAAGCACACCCACCATTCACAGCCAGCCCCACCCCCCGGGGGAGGCCCCTGCCTCATTCAACCCCATGAGCTCCAGTTCTTCCTCCTTCCACCCTCTGTGTCTCACTTTTCCTGAACCTCCAGAACGACCCACTCCCTCTTCCATGTTGTGTTCCTCCCATAACTGGACATTTTCCACGATGGGCGGGAACCTGTTTACGCGGCTGCCCGGCTGGATGAGGTCCCTGCGGGCAGTGCCCCGCGGCTTGCACCCAGCACAGTGCCAGGCAGGTAGAAGGTGCCCTGAAGGCACGTGTTTAATTTAAATGGGTTACTCGAGAGAGAATGCACTCGGGGTTTGTAATGTATTCCCCAACTTAATCCCAGCAACACCCTGTTCACGTGGTATCACCTGCATTATTTTATAGGTGAGGTGATGCGTTGCTCTGAGAGAGAAACCCTGGCATCTCAGAAGCTCTATCTCACCTCCCTGCAGTCTGTGGGGTGATGCACAGCCTCTTCCACCAAGAATCTACTTCATCTAGACCAGTGGTTCTCAACCTTCTGGCCCTTTAAATACAGTTCCTCATGTTGTGACCCCAACCATAAAATTATTTTCGTTGCTATTTCATAACTGTAATGTTGCTACTGCTATGAATCGTCATGTAAATATCTGATATGCAAGAGGGTCTTAGGTGACCCCTGTGAAAGGGTCGTTCGACCCCCAAAGGGTTCTCGACCCACAGGTTGAGAACCGCTGATCCAGACTGTCTTTCTCCAAGGCCGCTGCTCCAGTCGGGCTGGGCTGCTCTAACGAAGTGCCCCAGACTGGGTGGCTCACACACTAGACGTGTATGTCTCACAGGTCTGGGGGCTGGGAAATCCGAGGTCAAGGTGGCCCTGCAGACTGGTTCCTGGTGAGGACTCTCTTCCTGGCTTGCAGAGGGCCACCTTTCTGCTGTGTCCTCACATGGAGAGGAGAGGAGAGAAGAGGAGAGGAGAGGAGAGGAGAGGAGAGGAGAGGAGAGGAGAGGAGAGGAGAGGAGAGGAGAGGAGAAGGGAGGGGAGAAGAGGAGAAGAGAGGGGAGGGGAGGGGAGGAGAGGGGAGAGAACCACCTCTCTGGTGTGTCTTCTTATAAGTACACTAATTTCATCCTGGGGGCCCCACTCTCATGACCTCATCGAACCCTAATTACCTCCCAAAGGCCCCACCTCCAAGACCATCACATTGGGGGGGGGTCAACATATGAATTTGGGGGAAGCACATTTAGTCCATTAACAACTGCACTACATCGGTATATGGGCCGTCCTGGCCCCGAAGTCACTTCCGTTCACAATTCATTCGCCAAAACTAGTCATGTTGCCCCAATATAACGGCAAGGGGAACCGAGAGGTGTGAGGAGCACATGCATATTTGGGGAGCACTTTCAAGTCTGCCACAGACCACAGCACATCCACACACATGCACACGCATTCACATACATGAGTGTATGATGCATGCTCCAACACAAGTACTAAATCAGGAAAGACCTACATGGACACTGAACGTGCAGAACATCATGTGTCCAAACAGAGAGGACGAGTGTATACCAAGCTGTGTGCTGAGAAAGGTAAAAAGCTACATTTCTTTTAAAAAAAATATATTTTACTGATTTTTTACAGAGAGGAAGGGAGAGGGATAGAAAGTTAGAAACATCCATCAGCTGCCTCTCCGCATACCCCCACTGGCATGTGCCCGCAACCCAGGTACATGCCCTTGACCGGAACCGAACCTGGGGACCCTTCAGTCCGCAGGCCGACAACTCCATCCACTGAGCCAAACCGGTCAGGGCAAAAGCTGCATTTCTTAAAGAAGACCCCCCCCCCCCCCATTATGTAAAATTATGATGCTCAGGATGGAAAATAATGGTGAGCGGGCAAGGATGACACCCATGAGAATGTGCGCTCTGTTTCCCAGGATGACAGTGCTGGAGGCGTGCCCTGCCTGGGTGGTTTACAGAGGGAGCAGCGAGACACAGTGTTGGCAAGGCTTAGTTTGAGTACAGAGAGACTTGTTTTATTTCTCGCACCTACTTTGCCTATAGGGCGACAGGAGAGGAACGGAGGAGGTGGTTACGCCCACTGCCTCTGCTCGGGGCTGCGCCTGCCGCGGGGGTGGTGACGGCTCACGGAAGTTAAACGCGACGTTAGGGAGGTTACCGGTGACATTTTGACATTGAGGAGGCTGGAGGCGACACATCTCTGTGGGAATTAAAATATTTGGGCCAATTCTAACAATAAACAGGCCTTAAAAGGAAAGGAAAGGAGAGCAAAGATTGTAAGCCCTCGGTGTTGATGGGTCTCCCCGCCCCCCTCTTGGGGGAGGTGGGGGGTGAGTGTTTGGGACACAAAGGCCTTCTTTCACGGGGCGCTTTGGGGCTGCTGGGAGAATGCGAGGCCCTGAGTGTGGGTGTCACTGCTTAGAGGCCCCCTGCGCACCCACTGTGAGCGATGCCTTGGCGTCAGGAAAGACCGGGTGGTAGTTGGCTCCCGAGGGAGAGAGCTCCCAGGGAACCTCAGCTCTGCTGTGCACACCTGGGGAGCCCTCTGCACGCGGACTCAGGGCTGGCCTGGATGCATGGACCACGGTGGCCGTGATGGTGGGTGACTTCACGGGCGGGTGAGATGGCGCTGGTCCCGGTCACGTGCTCTGGGGGAACCCACTGCCACGCCGGGAGCCGACAGGGGCAGGGCTGTGGAGGGCCCAGGCCACAGCCAGCACCCGTTTTCCAGGCGGTGTGTGAGCGACTTTGGAAATGGACCCTCCAGCCCCAGCCCCACCTTCAGAGGATGGGGCCTCACCGGGCACCCGGCCGGCCGGCACTTCCCCCGGGGACTCTGTGCCAGAGCTGCCCGCCAAACCACGCCTGCGTTCCTGGCCCTCGGAAACGAGGCGAGGTCATCAGTGATTACCTATGTTTCAGTCTCTTACATGTTAGAGTGACTTGTTCGGCCAACATTCGCTAACGAATACAGACAGGACTCAAACG
>NW_005871595.1:520418-529289 GCF_000147115.1 Myotis lucifugus | reverse complement strand
TCCTCACCATCATCACCATCCTCACCATCATTACCATCCCCATTGTCGTCACCATCGTCACCATCCTCACCATCGTCACCATCCTCACCATCCTCACCATCGTCACCATCCTCACCACCCTCACCATCCTCACCATCATCACCATCCTCACCATCCTCACCATCCTCACCATCCTCACCATCCTCACCATCGTCACCATCCTCACCACCCTCACCACCCTCGCCATCCTCACCATCCTCACCACTCTCACCATCCTCACCACCATCACCATCCTCACCACTCTCACCATCCTCACCACCCTCACCATCATCACCATCATCACCATCCTCACCATCCTCACCATCGTCACCATGGTTACCATTGTCATGGGGCACCTTTGGCTGCTGAACACCCATTTCACACACACACACCCGCCATCAGGAGCCCCCCTACCCCCCGCTGGCATCAGGTCCTGGAATCTTTTTTTTTTATTATTGATTTCAGAGAGGAAGGGTGAGGAGAGAGAGAAACATCAGTGATGAGAGAGAATCATGGATAGGTTGCCTCCTCCACGCCTCACACTGGGGATCGAGGCCTGAACCTGGGCATGTGCCCTGACCAGGAATGGAACTGTGACCTCCTGGTTCATAGGTCAACGCTCAAGCACTGAGCACCACCAGCCGGGCATGGGCTGGAGTCTCCTTGCTCCCATTCCCCTTCCCCCAGCAGTGCAGGCCCCAGGCGCCAGACTGCCCCATACACCCCTTCACTCGGCATGGAGCCTGCTGCTCTCTCCCCTCTGCCTGACTCGCCCGGCCACCAACCAAGCCCTCCCTGACCTCCAGCCGGACGGGGCCACCGTCTCCTCTTTGCTCCCAGCCTTCGGGACGTCTCTTCCGATTTGATCCCAGATGAGCCCGGTCAGTGCTCTAGTGGCCACAGGCCCGGGCGGCTGCAGGGAGAGAGCACCTGGGAGAGGAGAGGCCAGCGTGCCAGGGCCCAGCGGCAGCATGGACATGCAGGCCAGCTCCCCTGGGAGTGGCCGTGCGGCCAGGAGGCCTGGGGTCGCTGCTGGCCTCTTGGCCTGGGGGCCTCTTGGGGTTGGACATCTGGGGTGGAGGGTGCTGTTGCGCACTCGGCCTGGGGAGAAGGAAGGAGAAATGGGCTTGTGTGCAACCTGGTTTCACAGCCGGGATTGCCCCAGGGGCTCTGGACCAGCCGGGCCTGCACACGGGCCCTGGAGAGAGGCCGGGAGGAAGTCAGCCCAGGGCACCGGCCCCTCAGCTCTCTCCTGGGTCCCTCAGCTTTAGTTCTGGCTCTAGGGTCCCCAAGGAGCCAAACCAGGAGAGGAGAAGGCATCAGTGCTCACCCTTAGCTCAGGGCAGGGACCCCCCAGTCCTGCTTCCTCTAGGGCAGACTCCACCCCTCAGAGCGCCTTTCCCACTGGCCACAGGGACCTCTGCCTGGGCCAGCCCCGCACACGCCCCCCGCTCAGAATCAGCAGAGCCAGGGGCCTCCCCAGGTCCTCCGACGCCTGCAAGTCAGGACAGGGCCCAGGGGTCGCCGTCCCTCTCTGGGCCACAGCCCAGGGTCCAGGCTTCCAGCCTCCAGGACTGAGCCCTAGCTAGGCGGGTGGGTGCGGGTGGCGTCCACCACACAGGAGGGAGGCTGACCAGACCCTCAGAAGCCATGGCCGCCCTCTCTCTCCTGGCAGCGAGGGGGCTCTCCCCAGCCTGCCTTTTTCATAAGTTCTCTCTCGTGAACCAGGTGATCATAAGATTCCAGAGGAGCCCAGCGAGCATGGCTCAGGGGTTGAGCATGGACTTATGAACCAGGAGGTCAGGGTTCGATTCCCACTCTGAGCACATGCCCAGGTTGTGGGCTCCATCCGTGTGGGGCGTTCAGGGGGCAGCCGATCAATGATTCTCTCTCATCACTGATGTTTCTGGGGAGAGCGGCTACAGCGTTTGGACAGGTTCAAGCCTCGGACTAATGAGAGGGCTCGGTCCTCTCGTGGCAAAGCCCTCCCAGCACCATGACAGCCAAAGGCTATGGTTGTGAGCTTGGCCTGATGGTCTGAGCCTGTGGCCACGTGGCTGAGTGATGTGGGCTGCGGGAGGGGCAGTAACACAGCTTGATCAGGTGCCTGTAACTGAGTGGATTCGAATCCCGCGAGAACGTTGTCACCACGCCCTTACTGTGCCTCGTGGAATCTGCGATAAAATAAGGACTCGGCTTGCAGGCCGTGGCGCTGTCGCTAGCTCTCCATCAGAGAGGACAGCGTCCCACCCAGACCCAGCTTTCTTCTCTTGTCCGTCTCTTCTCCATCCTTCACCGCCCCCTCTCAGGCTCCTGAACCTGGCTGAGCTGCTGGGCACAGTTTCTATCTCCCTCTCCCTTCCTCTCTGAAATTAATATTACAAAATTTTTTTAAAGAAGATTCTAGGGGAGTCCGGATCAAAAAGGGGAAAATCCCTCAGCTCCCAAGAAGCTTTAACACAGCGGTTCTCAACGTGAGGGCCCCAGACCATTAGCGTCACAGCTCCTGGGAACTTGTTGGAAATGGAAATTCAAAACACACATACACTCACACACACAAACACACACACACACACACACACACTCACACACACACACACACAGCAACTACAACCAAGAGAAATGAAGTCCTTGCCGGGTGGGTCAGTGGTTAGAGCGTCAGCCTGTGGACCAAAGTGTTGTGGGTGCGATTTCAGGCCAAGGACACATACCTCACCTGCAGGGTCCCCAGCCCTGGTCGGGGCAGGTGGGTGCAGGAGGCAACCAATCGATGTGTCTATCTCACGTCAATGCTCCTCTCTCTCTCTCTCTCTCTCTCTCCCCCTCTCTCTCCCGTCTCTCCCTCCCTTCCACTCTCTCTAGAAAGCAATGGAAAAAATGTCCTCAGATGGAGATTTAGAAGGAAAGAAAGAAGCGGAAATTCTGGGGCCTCACCCCAGACCTTCTGAGTCAGGCGCTCTGGGGGCCCAGGTCCTGGTGGAGGAGCCCTGCCCGCAGGGGAGGCAGATGCACAGTGAAGGGTGAGCCCCCAGGCCGAGGCCTCCGGACGGGGAAGCCCCGGAGCTGCAGGCCGCCAGCCAGCAGAGCAAGGACAGGCTCCGAGGGCCACCGACGGCTCAGGCCACCTGGAGAGACCGCGCCCGGCGGCTGAGCGTCGCCCCCCGGAGCCAGGAGGTTCGATTCCTACAGGGCACCTGCCGGGTCATGGGCTCAACTCCCCGGTCGGGGGCGGGCAGGAGGCGGCTGGTCCATGGTTCTCATCATTATCCTTTCTATTATTTTTAATTATTTGGTTTTTAAATTTATCTTCACTGTGGAAAGCATTGCAGAGGTCCCCCTGTTCCCCTCTGACCCCTCTAGCCGGACGCAGCCCCCACTCCAGCCTGCACCACACCGGTCTGTGTCCATGGGCTTCGCAGATACACACTTAGGTTCTTGGGTTAATCTCTTACCACCACCACCACCCTCCCTCTGAGATTGTTTTCATCGTTATTGTCTCTCTCTCCCTCTCCCCTCCTCTCTGAAATCAATAACATTATTATATTTAAAGGAATAAAAGGCACCAGGAAGTCTGACGCCCAGGGGCTGGCTGTCCAGGGCTGAGAGCGTTCCTTGCACAGATACACACACACACACGGGCGTGTGCGTAGCGGCTCCGTGTGCAGCAGTCACAGCCCAGGGGCTCAGCCCCGCGGCCTCACGCCCGCTCCCGCGTGCTCCTCAGCCAGGAGGGGGTGGCTGTCGGCATCGCGGCTCCAGGCTCGCACACACCAGGCCCAGGGCCAGCAGCCAGGTGCCCAGCAGCAGGACGGTGGGGTTCGGTCCTGTGAGGTCTGCAGAGAAGGCAGGGCCGGGAGGGGAAGGGGTTGACTGCAAAGGGCCAGTGTTTTGCGTAATGAACGCATCCTACATCTTGGTGGTGGTGGTGGTGGTTACACAACTGCCTGCACCTGTCACAACGCACATAATGACACCGAAAATGGTGACTTTTATGGTGGAGAAAATGCCTGTTTTTGCCCTGGCTGGTTTTGGTCAGTGGATAGAGCGTCGGCCTGTGAACTGAAAGGTCCCGGGTTCGATTCCGGTCAAGGGCACAGGCCCGGGTTGTGGGCTGGATCCCCAGTGGGGGGCGTGCAGGAGGCAGCCGGTCCATGATTCTCTCTCATCATTGATGTTTCTCTCTTCCTCTCCCTTCCTCTCTGAAATTAAAAATATATATATATTTTAAAATGCCTGTTTTCAAGGTTGCAGAGCGAGGAGCTAAGCGTGGAACATGTTGGCACACCTTTCCCTAACTCTGCCCCGGCAGAGCTCAGCTAACCTGAGCAGGGTCTAGGGGTCACGGGGTCTCGGGGGCGGAAAAATAAATTGTGAGGGGGTGAGGGGGTGAGGGAGGAGGAAGCCTGTGGCTGCTGCCTCCCAGCCCACGGGGTGGGGGGGGGGGGGGGGGCGGCGCTCTGAGTGCGCCCAGGGAAGGGAGCCCCCCAACCTGGACCGGGCCAAGCCCTTCTGTCCTGTTTCCCGTCTGTGAAGAGTGTGGGGCTTCACTGGGTTAAGTGGGGGGCCCTCTCAGACGTGCCTCTCTTCCCAGAACACACGGGCACCCGAAGGCCGGGCTTGCCTGCCAGTCTGGTTTTCAGGCGGGAAGGATGGATGGGTCCAGCCCAAACCCCCTCGAGGGCAGGGTTCCCCCCCCCCCCCCCCCGCCGCCGCCGCCCCGGCATCTTGCCTAATGGGGGCCTTTGTCAACCCACTAGCAGCCACTGGTGCAAGAGGCTATAACTCAACCCCAGGAACAAGGTTACCTCCCGGAGGCCCGGATGGAGGAAGCTGGACGGGCAAGGACACCACAGGCCCCGCACAGGTTCCCTGTCCGCCCAGGACCTTCTGTGGGGGGCCCAGCACCCAGTGCAAGTGGTCAGGAGGCGCAGCTGCTGTCCAGGACCTCTGACCTCCAGAGGGAGCACCCCAAGAAACCTCACAGGAAAAGGTGGCCCTTTGGAATGCAACCTGCGCCCCGCTCCGGAACCTGCTGTGGCTCCCCGTTGCTCCACAACCTACAGTGGTTCCCCGTTGCTCCAGTGGCTGCCCAGCCCGGCCCCGCCCTGCCCTCTGCCTCTGCCCTAATTGAGCCCCATCACCTCCACCTGCTGGGGAGTCACCTCTCCCAGAATGCCCAGCGCGGCCCTCCCTCGCTGTAGAGCGCAGGGGGCAGTGTGACCCCCGCAACCGTCACAGCACCCCAGGCCCAGGGTGAGGGCCGTTTCTCCGCTTCGTTTCAAACTTCCAGAAAGTATCCACCCCGCATGCTCGGTTCTCTCCGCCGATGCCTCCGGGTGGTCCTTCCTCCCATTTCCTTGAGGGTAAGACTGAGAGCGAGTGTGGCCAAGAAGCCGACACGCAAGATCCGGGCCAGCGAGGGAGATTAGCAACAGGACTTTGGGGCCCGGCCCTGAGCACGCCCCACCTGAAGGCTCTGGAAACAGGTCCCGACACAGGGTCCATTCCGTTTTTCCTTTTTAAAAAGATATTTTGTAAAATTGATTTCAGAGAGGAAGGGAGAGGAAGAGAGAGAGAAACATCCCTGATGAGAATCATGGATCGGCTGCCTCCTGCACGCCTCACACTGGGGATCGAGCTTGCAAATCGGGCGTGTGCCCCGACCGGGAATCGAACTGGGACCTCCTGGTTCACAGGTGGATGCTCATCGACGGAGCCACGCTGGCCGGCTAGGTTTGAATTGCAGTTGACGGACAACATTATATTCATTTCAGGGGCACACAGTTGACCAGACATTCGTATGCCTTACGCCGTGACCCCCCAGCATTGCAGGCCCGGCTGACGCCTCACAGAGCCCGGAGGTCACTGAGGATGAAGGCTGTGGAGTCGGGCTGTCCCCTCTGCTGCCTTCACATCGCTGCCCTGCGCTCCGGCTCCCACGTGCACTTAGCTCCCCGCCCGGTCCCTCTGCACAGCTGGCTCTTCGCCCACAAACCTCTTTCCAGACGAATATTCTGCTGGGGAGCAGTGCCCTCTGGCGGCGGCCTCGCTGCTACGCCAGTGCCCGCGGGGGCGGGTGGGCAGGGCAGGGCGGGGGAGTGGCAGGAAAGGCCTGGACTTACTAGTATTGTTTTGTAATATATTTCTTTATTGATTCGGAGAGGAAGGGAGAGGGAGAGAAGCATCAATGATGAGAGAGAATCATGGACCGGCTGCCTCCTGCACGCCCCCCACTGGGGATCATCGAGCCCACAACCCGGGCCTGTGCCCTTGACCAGAATCGAACCCGGGACCCTTCGGTCCACAGGCCAAGTCTTCAACTTTTTCAGAAGAGAAAAGGGGCCAGGTTGGTGTGGCTCAGTGGATAGAGCCTCGGCCTGCGGACTGAAGGGTCCCGGGTTCGATTCCCGTCAAGGGCATGTACCTCGTTTGCGGGCTCCTCCTGGCCCAGGCCCTGGTCAGGGATCCTGCAGGCGCCAACCCGTCGAGGTGTTTCTCTCACATCGATGTTTCCCTGTCTTCCCCTCTCTTACAGAAAAGGGGACCCAGGCCGTAAGTGCCTCTGACCTCAGATAACCTGCCAACGCTTAGTCCTCAATCTCTCCACAGCCTCCTCCTCATCCCTAGAGCCAGCTCCGTGCTGTGTCGGGAGCCAGAGGCCCGAGGCGTCCTCCCTCCTTTCCCCGTCCGCACCCTCGGGGCTGCAAGGCTTCCCCTGGGGCCCCTCGGGGAGCAGCTGGAGAGGGTCGTCTGGAGGAGGGAGCCCTGAGGCCAAGCACAGCTGCTCTTTCTAGAAGAGTGAGCGCCTGAGGCAGGGGCATCCGGCTGGCTGCCGGGATCCGGCAAAAGGAAGTCCCTGGAGAACTTGCCAAGGCCGGTTGCTGTGGAGCAGGGAGTGGGGTGTCTGATTGGATTGGGTTCAGGAGAAAAATGGAAGGAGAGAGATTAGAGTCGACTTCTTTAGAGTTTTACTGGGAAGCGAAGGAATATCGCCGGAGGATAAAGTGGGTCAGGGAAGGGTGTTTCATTATCAGTAATAAACGTTTCGTTGAGCCCAGCTGGCACGGCTCAGGGGTTGAGCGTCGACCTATGAACCAGGAGGTCACAGTTCCATCGATTCCCGGTCAGGGCACAGGCCTGATCCCCAGTGGGGGGCGTGCAGGAGGCAGCCGATCCATGATTCTCTCTCATCATTGATGTTTCTCTCTCTCTTTCCCTCTCCCTTCCTCTCTGCAATCAATAAAAATATATCTAAAATAAGAAATTAAAATAAAAACACATTTCATTGAAATGTCCATTCAGACAGAAGAGCGAACACCATGAGCGCAGAGCGCAGTGGGTTTCCACCAGGAGACCCGTCATGAAACCAGCGCCCGGATCATAAAACAGCACGACCGGCTCCCCCAGCCTCCCCGGGCCCTTCCCAGCCACCCCCACAAGGCAACAGCACCGGCTCCATCACCAGCAATTTAAAAGCAGGCCTTTTCCTTTTTGAGAATTTAAATTTTATTTTTTTTAAGAAATCTCTTATTATTTATTTGTTGTTGTTAATCCTCACCCGAGGATAGGCTTCCATTCATGTTAGGAAGAGTGGGAGGGGCTGGGAGAGACCCAGCGAAACAGCCGGACCAGCCCGTGCCCCCAACCGGAATCGAACCCGGGGCCCTTCAGTCCGAGGGCCGACACTCCATCTGCTGAGCCAAACCAGCCAGAGCTAAAAGCAGGACTTTTCGTTTTTTTAAAAAATGTTAGTCAGCATTTGCTTTATTTATTTATTTTTTAATCCTCACGCGAGGATTCCCCCCATTGATTTTTAGAGAGAGGGGAAGGGAGAGGAAGAGGCAGAGAGAAGCACCGATGTGAGAGACACATCAACTGGCTGCCTGCCGCCTGCCCCCAGCCAGGGCCGGGAGCCCGCAACTAAGGTCCGTGCCCTTGACCAGAATCGAACCCGGGACCCTTCAGTCTGCGGGTCGATGCTCTAGCCACTGGGCCACACCGGCCAGGGCAGGACTTTTCACTTTTTAAAACTGGACGCCCAGGGGATGGAGTGGCATGTGCCTTTCTGTGCTGGCTGATGTTCAGCACCAGCTGAGACAGCCACGCCCAGTGCTCCGCTCCCAGCGCTGCCTGAAGGACCCCCAGGGACCCCTCTGCCCCCGCGCGGAGGGGTGCTGCGCGTGGGGTGGACACTCAGAGGCGCTGTGGGGCACGGGTGGACCAGCTGTGCCTTCCGGGCCCCCAGAGCCTGCGCGTGGCCACTCCCTCACCTCTGACCGCTTCCCCGCCACCGTCAGGGGCTCCCTTCCGTGGGTGTGGGAACCTCCGGCTGGCCACCCCCCTCCTGCCCCTTCCCCAGACCACCCCCTGGGCCTCTGCTACACCCAGGCTCCGTGCTGACGCCCCCAGACCCCAGGAACAGTGCACACCTTCATGGACATTCCCACCCTCGGCTAAGGAACCCCGACCCTCTCTCCCAGTAGCAAGCACAAAGCTGAGCTCCTTAAAGCCCTCAGGAACGCGGCCGATTGCTGACAGGTGCTGAAGTCCTCACCTAGGAATCCTTCCAGGCTCCCTCCGCCCCAGCCTCGCCTCTCAGCTCCGCACTGAAAGCAGGTGAACTCTGCTGTCACCCGACAGCCCAGGGGTCGGGCTGCCGGTCACCACTCCGGCCGGTGAAGCAGAGACAGGGCTGAAGCAGATGTTCCGATCTGCAGAGGGAGCAGCAGGTCACCCACAAACATCTGCCCCTATCGCTGCCCGGACCCGACACGTCTGAGATCATCCACCCGTTTGCGGGAGTGTCCGCTGCTCTAAAAATGTTACGACACACACTGAGTTTTTTTAAAAAAA
>NW_005871595.1:516692-519694 GCF_000147115.1 Myotis lucifugus | reverse complement strand
CAACGAAGAAGCATTTGTTGAATGAATGCCTGCAAGAGCAGGGATGCTGAGTCCAGTATTAAACGACCCGCCCAGGCCCTAGCCGGTTTGGCTCAGGGGATAGAGTGTCAGCCCGAGGACTGAAGGGTCCTGGGTTCGATTCCTGTCAAGGGCACGCACCTCGACCTCCGGGCCTAGTCGGGGAGAGTGCAGGAGGCAACCAAATACTGTGTCTCTCACATCAATGTTTCTCTCTGTGTGTCTCTCCCCCTCCCTTCCACTCACTCTGAAAGTCAATGGACGTATCCTGAGGTGAGGATTAACAGAAATAGGAATAAAATGAACTACCGGCCCGAAAGGAGAGGGGAAGTTTACAGTCAAACCTCGGCTCAAGGCCATCTGCCATCTCGAACAATTCGGTTCTGTCGTCTTCACAGAAAAATGTCTCGGTTGTCGACCAAAACTTCAGTTTTCCATCTGGCAACCCTCTCAGGCTGATACCTCAGCAACAATCCGAGGAGAGAGTGCTTTTGTTGCTGACGATTTTAAACCACCAAGAGGCCATCAAGAGTGCTCATGTCGCTAAGGATGTGAAAGTGTTCACAAAACAGCAATCACGGGGTATTGACGAGGTAGAAAAATTGATTGGATAAAGGAAAAGCAGTTAGCGGTGATCCCATCTCAGAGGCAGCGATAATTCCTTTAAGGCTAGGAGGGGCGGTTTGGTAAATCTAAGCAACGTTTATTTGTGAATCAAACAGCACATTAGCCATGTACTGCATATGAGAAAGGTCAAAGCAGGGCATCACCTGGGGGTCATTAATTCAATTGACATGATTTCTAATGGGAAAAGGGATTCTGTTTTCGAACAAATCGCTTCTCGAATTATGTTTGAGAAATGAGGTTCCACTGTCTGTAGGTATGTTATTTACTTGTTTATTTTTAACGAGAGGAATCCCTTCTCCAAACAAAAGATACAGGGCACTGCAGAGCGTAATGCAGGTGACAGCCGCGTTTCGTTTTTTGTGGCCGAGGCCCGGCGGGGAGGCAGGCCGGTACCTCACTGAGAAGCACAGAGGAGTCCCGCTCTCTCGCCCCCACAGCTGGGACCTGAGGCCTCCTTTTCTCCCCTGCACCACCCTCCCTCGTTCACGGCAGGACCATGGGATGCCCTCCAAAGGGACCCCCCAGCTCTACCCGTTGCTGCTCTCCACTCTGGAGTCAGGGTTATCTTTCAAAATGTAAATACCAGCCTTGCCACGGTTCCCAGTGCCCTTGAGAAAGTTCCAGTTCCAGGGTGTGGTCTGCCAGGCCCTGGGGAGTCTGGGCCCTGCCCACGCTCCTCCCCTCCGCCGGGCTTTCTGCCACACACTGGGGGCTCCTAGACTCCGAGCCTCAACAGTCTCCCCCCCCCCCCCGCCCCGCCCAGGGTTTAACCCCGACGCTTCCTCAGGAATTCCTGACATTCCAGGTCAGATCGCTTCCCCTCTTAAACACTCTCAGGGCACTCCACCTTTTCTTTGCAGCAAGCATTCAGTCTCCGAGTCCTGCGGGGCCCCCTGGCCCAGGCAGGCCCTGGGGTGGCACTGCAGTCGAGAAAAGGAGAGGCAGGGTCCCTACCCTTTTGGGTTTACAGTCATTGGGGTGAACCCACCCGGTGGCACCTGGGAGGTAGACGGTAACGGGGAATGTGTCAGTCCGGGTGTCCGAGCACAGCGATCTGGGCAGCTCAGGGGTGTGGGCAGGGGCGCGAGGGGTTCCTCCAGCATTTCCCAAAGGTCCAGGCTGCCTGGGTCTAGCACAGGGGGAGGCTCTCGGTAGACACCGGATGAAAGAGCAAACTGACCCTGACCCGCCCCAAAGCAGAATCGACTAACTCAGTGGTTCTCAACCTTCTGGCCCTTTAAACACAATTCCTCATGTTGTGACCCAACCATAAAATTATTTTCGTTGCTACTTCATCACTGTAATGTTGCTGCTGTTATGAATCGTCATGTAAATATCTGATATGCAGGATGGTCTTAGGCGACCCCTGTGAAAGGGTCGTTCGACCGCCAAAGGGGTCGCGACCCACAGGTTGAGAACCGCTGGCTAACTCGAACCTCCCCTTGCACAGCGCAAGGCCCTCCCCTCCCCTCCTGCTGCTCCAGGGCCTGGGCGAGCAGACCTGCACGAATGGGGAGGACGTGGCCAAATGATGCTTTTCCTTTCGCTCCCGGTCACAGCTGAAGACGGCCCCCACATCGTAAAGATCACCCTCAACGCTTGAGTCAGCCTTTAAAGAGAAAAAAGGAACAATAATACAGATAACGCACTGGGAAGTTGCCTGGCCCGCACGCACCGTGTGTGTGAGCCACGACCACAGCGATGGCGTTGCTAGGAGCTCCCCACCGGGGAGGCAAGGCTGGGCGAGAAGGAGGGGGTTCGCAGGAAATGCCGGCCGAGCTGGAAGGGCGGTGAGCGAAGGCCCCCGCCCCCGCCTTCGTGCAGGGCCAGCTGAGCCGCAGGGTCTCGCCCGAGAGGAGCCTTAGCTCTTGGGCCCTGGGCCTGGGGTTGGGAGGGCAGCGCCCAGTCCAGGGGTCATTCGGTTCCCTCCCTCCTTATCAAACATAGACTCGGGGCGTGGAGACCCGTGCGGAAGGGAGGGGCCCGCAGGACTGCAAGGCGGGGCTCAGCCTGGCCCCCTCCAGCCTCCACCCGCTCAGGCGGTGGGGTGCAGAGCCTGCGGCGAAGCATCGGTAGACCAACCCGGGGCAGGGAGCAACGGGACTGCCGCGCGGGCTGGGAACTACGCTCCCCAGCATGCAACGGGCCAAGAGCCGCCATTGCGCCCCGACCGCACCTCGCAGGAGCTGCTGGGAGTTTTCATTGACCTCCGAGCTCGCTCCCGTTCGGCTCCGCTCGGGTCCGCTCGGGTCTCCCCGAGGCCCCGCCCCTTTTGGCGAGCACGTGACCTCGCTGGTCCCGCGAGCGGCGTCCTCGGCCCCCTCTTCGTAGTTCGGCCCGGTTGCCAATCGGGAGCC